>NC_056463.1:30279447-30584730 GCF_008729295.1 Plectropomus leopardus
ACCCACATGGTAATAGGCTGTCTCATTCACACACTTTCCCTGATCACCTCCCCCAACACCCACACAGCCCCCTTCTCTTTCTCTCCCACTCCCCCCCTCTGTCCCTCTCTCTCTCTCTCTCTCTCCTCTCTCTCTCTCTCTCTCTCTCTCTCTCTCTCTCTCTCTCTCTCTCTCTCTCTCTCTCTCTCTCCCTGGCCCTCTGGCTCACTCGCTATGTCAAGTGTTCTGACTGTTTGCATCCGGCCTCATCAGCCCGTCTGTTTGGAGGCCTGCCAGATGAGAGCGGGGGCGGGGGATAACTGGGGGTCAGAGGTAAACAGGAAGTCAGGCGGTCTTCGCTGCGGGCGGAAGAGGAGGGCCCAGTGGAGGAGGAGCTGCGAGAGGGGAGGGAGGCGGGAGTTGTACTTGGATTGAGTGTTTCAGGAACATGTCGGAACGCTGCCAGCCCTAACTGTCAGTAGGTCTGCATTTAAAGTATGCTCTTTTATTCTGCTCTTATATCCTTCTCTCTCTTGTCTCTGTCTCCCGGGATTAAATGGCTTTGAATATTTTCCTGGAGTGATGGGTGGGCAAGTGTATGCTCAGTGGTCAAAATGTGGAGGGAATTTTGTCGTGTGTGTATGTGACTGGAATGCAAGGCTTTTTGGTTGTGATGTGAGGCAACCTCCTTGAACTCATGTTAACCTTTGACTATCAGCGAAAGGAAAGCTAGCAGGTTAGACTACCACAGTTTCCCAGGGGCATAAACAGACTTTAGACTGTCTTTGGGAAGACAGCATGAAAATCACTCGTAAAAAATTATCCTCAGTGCAGCAGAGGAAATCAGAAAAGGCATGAAGGAGTAATGACCCCTTTGCCCTTGTGTTTACAGCTGACACAGTGGTTGTCTTCTTGTGGAAGGAGGGAGGGATCGTCTCAGGAAATCTTGGAATAAAACATCTCAATATCACCTGAAGCTTGTACGAAGCGAGACAGAGTAAAACCGGTTGAAGTTAGTGCGGCTGCAATAAGTTTGTCTTACTGCTGCACTTTATACGTGACTTTCTTTCCCACAGTTTGACTTTGACAGAACTTAATGTCGGTCACATTGTCCACAGAGCCGGCAGTTGGCTCACTGGTTACTGATTTGTAAGTTCAGCAAACAGGTTTGTGTCAGTAGGAAGTCATTTGCTAGTTGCCATGGATGCCTGTGTTGCAAGTTCAGTCTTTGTTTATCGAGTGTTATGGTTGTGTTTTACAACACTTAGTTTCTGTTGACAGTGCAATTGACTGATTTAATTCAAGCTCTACTTTAGAAGAAGATAGTTTATTGTTGAAACTGGTGTCATCGATCATCACTCACTGTGTAGTGAGTTACAGTACTGTCATACAGGTGCACTAAAGGGTAGGGCTTTAATGATTGCAGATAAAATTGATTAATTTAAAAGTAAAAAGAAACTGTCAACATGGGAAGAACTTCCACTTTGTAAAACCTCAGGGAGCTATTTTTTTAGTTCATTTTTATTTAAATGTTCACTTGATGTTATTTAAAAAAGTGGCCGGGAACTTGCTGTATGTTATGTTGAACGTTTCAGTTTTGATTGAACATTGCTAAAGGCATTTAAACAGAGTTTTGTGACGGAGTTTGTTACATTCCAAATTCTAAATATTGATAGAAAGATTTTCATTTTAATTGTGAATGCATATCTGTTCCAAATATTGGTTATTGGTCTCATTAACTACTAATAATCAGTACTGGCAGTGGCCCTGAAAAACTAATATTTGTCAACCCCTACTAAGAGGTCAATTTAAGAAAACAAAAAGGAAAACATATTAGTTGCAGAGGTTTACCTGGACAAGCACCTGTTCGGAAAAATTTCATCATTATTGACAAAATGTATTGAATAGCCTTTAAGAATGTGTTTCATTTTACCCATTTCAGCAAATTTGTTCTATTATTTGTCCACTAAACAATGTTCATTTTTAATCTTGAGAAATAATAAGTGTTTCACAGCATCTTGGTATTCCTAGGATGTGGCTAGACTCATTAACCTATCAATAATTCTGCTTGGATGATTGTTTCTAATAGCAATTTTGATGAGCCCTATTTTTCCAGAGTACCCTGTGATATAATACTCATAGCAGGTCTCCAAATTGAAACCCAATTTTTTCATCCATTTTTATCCAAATTTAAACAAAATTCTCAGATAGAGATGCAATAGATCCTATCCAAAATAAACACTAAATGTGCCTTGTGTATCACTGCCTATTGTGTACTGCTGTTGGTGTAACAGAAACCATTTTGAGCTTAATATCTGAATATCTGTTTGTTACTGACAGTTAAAATTACACTTTAATGCACAACTGAAAATGCTATATCTTATTGTATCAAGTCTGTGTTTAATTGAAATGTAGTCTTAAGTCAGCTTTGAAACTAAGTCTGGGTCTGCTTTGAAAAATGAATATGCATCATTTTTGTGTTTGGTTGTAGCGCATTGTCCAAAAGGTAGATGTGCACCCCCAAAACCTTTTTAAAATGGGCTTATTATAGCTAGTACTGTTGAGAGAGAATCTCATCAATGGTTGAGAGTCTCCAAAATTGCAAGTGCAGCCTGAAGAAAAACCAGGAGCAGTTATACTGGGAAAGCATGTGAACTTATCATGAAATACCTCACATTGTGATTAATAAGTCAGTGTAATTATAACGTCTCCAAATTGTTTTTATTTTAGCTCACATCCTATGAAAGTGTTGTATTATTATACAAAGTACTTTATACAAAGTACAATAGTTGTTTTGTTTTTTTCTTCAGTTTTTTAGTCAGAAAAGCATGCTGAAATATAACTGAAAACAAACAGTGGCACTTTGTTGTTGTTTTCGACAAGACAATTTTACTCTTTTCAGGAACAAGTTTTCTCTTCCTTGTCCTGCAATGAGTGGTGGTGGTTATTTCCTGGAGAATTGAGATGAAGTAATGAGACAAAGTGGTCAGTTTAAAACATGTGGCCTATGTAAAGTTTCTAGTGTGCCATGTGTATTTGGGGTTTAAGCACTTCGTCCGTCCAGTGACAGAGAGTAGCTCATGTGTGTTGTGGTCATGTTTTAAATACATTTTTAAAAAATTTTTAAAAATATTTTTTAAATACATTTGCTTTCATGAACAGCAAGAACTCATTTTGAATTTTCATCAAGATATTTCTTTGTCATCACTTGCTGCTCTTTGTCTGCTCTCTATCATTGCACAGAGCTGAGTTGACTTATGGATACTGATGGACACAATTTGATAAAAGGCAGCAACTAAAGGACATTGAAACGATCCAGTCTGTCTCTGAAAGCAACAGCTGTACATTACAGTGTTTCTATCTGCGTGTGTCCACCAAATAATCGAACTCATAACAATGTGAACATGATTCATGACCAGTATGGCCTGTTCAGCCCAATTTTTTGATTGAGAATATATTCAATAACACTTTTTTTGTTTTTTTATTTTTTCAAAATATGATTGAACTTAATGATTGTGCTACATTGTTTTCTGTTTCATCAATGCACAATTTTTGATTTAGAGATGCAGAATTTGTGGATTCTTGCCTTTATTTGGCGTGCATGTTCTGTATGTGCACCCCTCTGTGTAATCTCCTCTCTGCTCCATGGCGTTCAGATATATTATTACATTATTCTGTGATGTACTTTTTTTATGTATTCATCTATTTGTTACCTGGTTTTCCATTTCAATCAAAATGCCCAACATCTCAAACACCAGCCCTCTTACCCACACTTTTATGTATATTTTTTGTATTCCTTTATGAAATTCTGCTTTTGTAAATCAAAATCAGAAATATTTTATTGATCTCAGGGGAGAAATTGTGGCTCATTACAGTCACCCTGATGCCAAGAAATTAGTACCAGCACAAAGTATGACAAAAAAATACACATACAGTAAAAATAAACACAATCAGCACTAGTATGTAAATGTTTAAAATTATAAATATATATAATGTGCTGAGTGTGGAAAAATGTAAAACTATGTGCCTTATGCTACAACACAGTGTATAAACCAGTATGTATGTAAAGTAAGAAATATAAAAGGTGTACGGTGCTACAATGTACAACTGATATATACATAAATACGTAGAACAATAAGAATATATACAATATATATGCATTATGATTTTTTAAAAAATGGAATAGAGGGGATAATTATGTTGTCTTTCTTGGTGGGAGAAAGCTTTTGTTCCTGGTCCCTACCACACCAGCGGGGATTCACTCCCCAGTCACCTGCCTCGCTCTGAGCAGGAGGGGGATATCAGAGCGGGGGGGAAAAAATCCTTACTTCATCATATCCTGAAGGGTGCAGGTCGACTACACACCCACTCTGTCTTGCTTGTGTGCAGATGTACGTCTTTGCCTCTGTGTGTGTGCTCCTTTTTGCACAGGCATTGGCCCTGCTCACTCTTTGCACTGCTTCAATAATGAAGGAGTTGTAAAGGTCTGGCAGTAAGCCCCTTGCTGAATTCCCCTCCACCTCATCCCTCCCTCAATTTCCTCCCCTCGCTCTCGGTCTCTGTCTGGCTGTCTCTCTTTGCATCCTAAGGGACCTCCTCTCGGCTCCACTCTTCAGTGCACCGATGTTCCCATTAATGAATGGCATCATCCGGCTTGCTTGTTGTGCACAGTTGAGCTTCACTTCGCTGCCTGGTGTCTGACCTGCTGTGCCGTTTCTGATTCAAAGAGCACTACGTCATTACTTGGAACAACCACGCTTAAAAAAAAAAAAAAACAGCCTTGAAGAACAAGGTTCATGATTTTGTTTCCGACACATCATGTAAGATACGCTCAAACCTTGAACTGTTGAATATGGAAAACACATTTAATTCGAAGGGGGTGGATGAATCATACAGCATCTGCAAAACTGTCACTTCTTTGGAAGGCACCTGTGCTGCTTTAAAATGTTCTCAATTATTGGGAAAAGGTTTCTGAAGATTTCTGAATGAAGAGACCACGTACGTAGTTCAAAGCAATATTCTGGTTTATTACAATATGGATCTTATCTTCAGAGGTTTGGCCAATGATTCTGTTGGTTTTGATGATATTTTATGCAGCAAAGTAATGCTGAGATCTGGGAAACGTGCTTTTTCACAAAACAAAACAAACATCCATCTCAGTTTAAAGGCCGTATTTCCTGGTTCAATTCTGACACACCATATGCTGACATTACTGGTTTGTTCACTTCTGGTATTACCTCCATAGGTGGTTAAGATAATCTGGCAGCATATTTTATGAAGCGATCACGCTATAGGTCAGCTACAAAGTCCCTTCTTTGGGCAGCCTTTGCATTTCTACACAGCACCAAACAACAGTGTCATTATGCTGCTCCAGTGTGTGATTTTAGACAGCATGCCAGCATTATAGAACCATAAGAAGCGTGACATTTAACACAACAGCATCAACTTCGAGATTGGTATTTAAGTTATGCACCAGCAGTACTTTAATAGTAATAATAATAACGATAATAATAACAGCAGTCTTTTACCGTCTGTGCTATATGGTGGCTGATCTGATCACCTGCTCAGAGGACAATCAGCTCCCGAACCTCATTGTTTTCCCAGTTTGTGGACATTCACCTCCACTGTTTTTCTTTGAGTTAGCTGTTATTAAAATGCTTTTTTAGTGTCCTGAAGTGGTTCGCACATACAACACATCATCAGATATCACACCTGACCTGCCCCATGGTCTTGTTCTGCCGGTTGTCCTTTTTGGAAAGACACCATTACTGTTACTGCATCCCGTGGTGGCTTAAAGGCGCAACAACTCTGTCTTATCCTGCGATCGTACCTTTTATACAGAACAGTGAGGTGGCGTAACAGCGTAATATTTTCACCTTGAACAGGCATTTTAAAAGGGGCTCTTTTTTTGCAATTTTGGAGACACTCAACCTGTTTGTTAAACTTACCGCTCATATTTGTCGCCTTGTCGAACTGTTGTTGCTTGTGGATGAAAAAAAAAGTCCAAATACAGTTAATAAACTAGAATTATCCTTTAATGTTTGCAAGACATTCTCCAAAAGGCCTTAGCTGGAGTTTGAGTAAGGCACTCCTCTCTGTGAGAAAATGACATGCAAACACTGATGTTTTGTCGAAATTCAACAACTGCTTGTGTGAAAAGACAGAACCGACTGTATGTGATGGCTACACAGGTCACATTACTGCTACCTTGACTCCCACTGAACCACTAATATTTTATTTAACACAAAAGAGACCCTCATTTAGAGTGGTGACCTATGTTTGAACTGGAAAGGATCCAGCATGGCACCGCTGGCATGAAGAATTTGGGAGTCAGCTACTAATTGTAAAGGGTGTCCCTCTGTGGAGGGGATGGCCTCTTGCTTTCACTTTGGCTCATGCCCGCTAGTGCGTGCACACAGTGCGAGCCCTTAAAATATCATCTTAAATCTTGCTGAGCGACTGCCCTCTGAGCTGACACTTAAAGATACAAGAAGGCCAGATGCCCTAGTTAGAATCACTGCCTGCTCTTCTCAGTCATTGGGCCTGATTGACACAGAGCCAGGCAAAGACTACACTGTATTCTATACAACTCTTACACTCAAGTCACCGATTTTTTCTTTTACAACTGTTGGTGAGAAAAATAAGCATCACGAGGAAGCCAAATTAAACACAAAACAGAGGTTAGGTTACATAAATATTAAAATCACAACTTGTTACATAGTATTTGGATTTTTTTCTAAGGTCCCATTTGTATTTTTCTCATGTCAGTCAAATGCAAAAAAACATTCTGATGTTTTTACCAGACTTATTTAGGCTACTTAAAGGTGATGGCAGACCTTCTCTCATTCCTGCACTCTCTCCTCACAGTCACCCCCTAGTGTTCACTTCTGTCCTAGCCAGATAACTAGGTACAACATGCTGCACCTGTGTCACTGCACATGGATCCGTCTGCGCTCATCAGCGTTTTTTATTAGCAATAGAAATAGCTGTCTGTGCTGAACTTGATTAAATAAGGGAGTCAATTAGCTGACTGCATAATAGCGGGCTAAGGCTGTCTTTGTTGGAGCTGTTGGATTGGAGTTGATTGGGAGTGCAGCAGGGCTGTGGTGCTGAGACGTGTCCTTGATACAGCTGGATCAGTTGGTTAATTGTATCCAGTGCACTAATTGCTGTATTTGCACATAATTAACTTGGTTTAAAGATTATTGCGTGTGTGTGTGTGTGTAATAGAGAGTGAATGTGTGTGTGAAAGGATGGAGGGGAGGAACAGGGTGTTTGCATGTGCACATGTTTGTGTTTGTCTGTCTTTTTGAGAATAGTCCTTTGAGCTTTACATGTGTGCTTTCTTAAAATATCCCAAACCAATGAACACATGTTTAGCAGTGCTGTATCTTCTGAGGTCAGTGCAGTTGATCTGAACTCTGCTTACTTCTCCTTTTTAATTTTGGGCTTATTGCATGATTAACCCTGAGGACGCAGCAATATTAATGTCTCAATCACACTTTGTTTTTAAGTTGAAATCGGCTGACAGTTTCCATATGATCAATCGTCTCTAGTGTGTGCCAGATTACTGTTAGAAATTAAAGTCAATTTTCAATACCATTCAACATAATTTAAGTGTTAGTTGTTTTTTTTTACAAAACATTGCAACTGAAGTGTACGTTTTTGTATTGTGCGCTTGCACAGGGCTGCTTCTCCCTGCACAGTTCTTCTGTCTGGCTTAGTAAGACAGTCTGGTCACAGTGGAGTAAGCCTGACTGTAGTTATAATGCTCTGTTAGACTTTGAACAGCTTCTCTAGAGGGCAAAATGCTCGACCCAGCTACTGTTACTCTTGGCCCCGAATAAAGGATCATTAACGCATGCTGCTGGATTTAATTGGTTGAGGAAGCATTGCTGTGCATCATGTCTCCTTTCATTTATCAACCCTGCCGCTGCCTCACACTCCAGTGTGGCTACAAACCGGCCTCTAGCCGTAGGCTTAATGAGCGGGGCCTAATCTTTTCTCACCTAGACTTAACAGTGCAATTTACGTATCATTAACAAAGTATCTGGTGAGACGAGGCATCAGTGATTTTTTTTTTTCTTTCTGTGAGAAACACTGAAGATAAAGCTTATTCTTAGTAAACAGTACTGAGGAACATTTTCAAGGAAGTGTGAAAAGTGAGGCAAAGGCTCAACCAAGGTGGTGAAAGTGATGAGACTTTGTTTATCTGGCATTGTTTTATTTTTTAATGCCAAATATGTTATTTTGTGGTAGAGTTGTAGAAGAGAGCGCTGGTGTGTTGTGGTTTGACGTCATCCAACACAACATGTGTCAAGAATTTCCATCTTTGAGGAGTCTGTATTCTTTTGACATGATGTTTTTCAAAATCATTCTCAGAATGCAGCATTCATGCACAGTGTCAGATCAAAGAAAAAGGACTTTGCTAATCAGCTGGGAATTTGTGAGAGACACACTGTGTTGCAGCCAACTCTAAAGTGTTCGATGTCAAATCAGCACAAGTCAGTACTGAATTTTGGGAACACTGGTGGCTATATTATGGGCAATCGCTAATTTTAGGATCCAGTCCTTCATTTTAGTGTTGGCAAGGGATGTTTTTATATTGATGACTGATAACTTCATTAGTTAAATGACAGAAATATTAATCAGTGACAGTTTCCGTCATCACTTATGAGAATATCCATACATCCCATCATATAATTTTGCAGATAAAAACATAGAGATTACTTAGCTACAGATCAAAGAACATAAGCAACGTGTTCGACCTCTGGTTGCTTTTTAAAATGTTTTAACATTTTGCAGATAATAGCTGAAAAACAAGATGTAATGGCTGGAGAATTTTGTGCCAAAATGTTATCAGCTTAATAATAAAATTACCAAACATTAAATATGTAACAGGCTCAGCTTCCGAACAGCATCTGTGATTTTTGTGTGGATTTGATTTCTTGTACGAGGACACTACAGCAGGGTTATTGGCAATCAGAACCCATTTTATTAGAATTAGAATTTGCTTTGGTGTATGAGAGAAATATACATTTCAAATAAAAGCAAGTAATTGTGACGATAAAGAAATATAAATATAGAATAAAATTACAATTAAAGTATAAAAAAACACTATGGAAATATGCACAACATGTGTTTAATTAAATGAGCTTTACATTTTTTTTTTTACAAGTGGTAGTTTTTTGCAAGAATGTGCAAAATTGTCCAAAGAATGAGCAGAGGTATACTGTACGAAGTGTTCAAAGAATATATACAGATATACAGTCTAGACATTAAGACTTGTGTTAATACATGCCTATTTGTGCACTTTTGTATATTTTATATTTTGTATATATTGATATTTTCTATATTTTTTCTGTACACACGGCTGCTGTGACAAGCTAATTTCCCACAAGTGGGATAAATAAACGTGTCTAAGTCTAATGTAATGAATGTGTGCAGATGTGCAGACACGAATGTAATGTGTACAATCTCTAAATGCCCTTTATAAAAGTGAAATAACCAGATCAAGCCCGTACATTGTCTACAGCAGCATAATTGCAAAACAGATGAAATTGCCTTTTTTTGTCATTCAGTGCACCATGGATAATATGACTGTTTACACTGGGTGACATTAAATTTCAGATGGCTATGGATTTTATCTGTGTGTGAGAGGAACAGCACTGTAGCCTCTGAAGCACCGGTGGGTGCTAGCCATCTTGTCATTTTCAGTCAGCGCATTGCTAGCTCTCAGCTCTCATTTCCCTAATGGTGAGTTAGTGGAGACTCTCACGGTGGTACAGGCAAGAAATGAGAGCAGTGGCGCACTAATACAGGCCCTTTGATGAGGAAGTAATGGAGTGTTCAGAGACAGACACCTGTGCCTCTGCAGCCACCCTACCTCTCTCTCTCTCTCTCTCTGCACACACACACACATGCATACACATTTTTTTTCTCCACTGGCTTCCTTTCACCAGCTCTGCTACTCCCCTCCCCTTCCTCTGCTCCCCTCCCCTACTCTTCCTCTTCCCTCCCTCTCGTCCTAAAACGAAGCCACTCCCCCTCATACAGTGCCGCCAGGCTTGTTTGCATATTAACTGTTTGGTGGCCAAGGAGCAGTGGCTTCATGCCATGTGACCATTGAAGCATGTGTATGTTGTTGACTGTTATACTCGCTCCTTCTTTCTATGCTCTCGTTTTGAAGCACACATACAAACAAACCTTTCCATAGAAGTAAAAAATATTTTATCATCACTGAAAACTATGTGTGATAACTAAGTCTTTCCATGTTTTATATCAGATGTTATACAGACTCAGTGTCTGTCACTGCTTTCTATTTTACCCATCAAATAGTCTGTTGGCCTCTGTGATTTATTTGGATTGTAGACAGCAGTTATTACTTGCCGTTTCATTTTCTTACCTTTATAGCAGAAAGGCAATTCTGCATTGTTACAAGTGCAAAAGGTTGCATAATTACAAACACCTAAGGCATATGCAGTAATGCAGGTTTAAAGTTTTATTGTCATTGTGCCTGTGTCAGTTTAGTAGAGAATATTTTTTTGTTTATTTGTGCTTTTAGGGGTTTGAATACCCATTACCCATGTGTTTTTAGTCAAAGCTCACCCCCATGTGTTTTACCCTTGTGGGCATTATCTGACAGTGGATTTGTTTTGCTTGGAGAGGACACTGTTGCTCAGCTCCCAGCAAGCGTGTGGTCTGCTTTAAAGTCCAAACTCCAAGGCCTGGCATGGCAGGTGGATCTGAGGCCTGCTGCTGCTGCTGCACACACTCTTAAAAAGGACAGTCATTGTCACACACACACACACACACACACACACACACACAGCAGTCATCTCTGTCTCTGTAGGCAATAAAAAGCTATAAAATGTAAAACTGCAGAACCCACACACAGTGATGAGACTTCTAATGCCACAGTCATACCTGGTCATCTCACTGATCTTATAATGTCGCCCTTCTCTCCTTACACACACATTCACTGACACATACACATTTAGAAAAAGGCTGTCCACACCATTCCAGTTGGTCAGTTGCATAGCTTTATTTAGGTTATCAGTCCGACATGTAATGTAAAGCCATATTGTGTTGTAGCATACACATGCTCACCCACATATTTCACACCATGCTAAATAAACTCACGAGTGGTGTGGTTTGTTCTGAGTTTGGAGGGATCCAAATGGAACAATATCAGAAATAATACAAAAATATGTGTGAACCAAAAGCCCCAAAAGTCACATTGTGTTCCCTGCCTGGATGTCAGACTCAGAGAAGCACACGGTGATGCTTGGAGATCCTGTATGCCTGTTAGGTTTATATTTTTAATCAATTGTGAAATATCCTAGGTGATGTCTTATTGTGTGTGTTGTATTTACCAATCTCTTTAAGTCTTTAGCTTGTAGTAGCTTTAACATGTCAGAAGATAATGTATTGACATATGGATTTTCAAACATGTTGTGTCAAAAGCATACCCCTTTCTTGCCCCAAGTATGTGGATGTTAGTCCTGGTAGCACTGGGCAGCTCACATACCAATGAGTGCAGCTGCATGAACAGTGAACAGGGTGTTGGCTAGGAAACAAGCCTGTTTGGCTGATTTTCTACTGTAAATAAAGATTTAACAGCTGATGGGGTAACTGTCAGTAAGTCAGGCCTGACCCAGTAGTGCTGTGCACTGTACCTGGCTTCAGGCCAGCCGTGTGTCTCTGCACGATTCCCGATAACATGTGCCAGCCGGTGCACATGGCCCCTGCATCATGCTGTCAGGAGTCCACTGAAAGGCCGGCTCGCTCCTCCTAGATCTGTTCTGGCGCACAGGAAGAGCTGCATGTCTTGGACACATCCCAGTTTCCCCTCTTGGAATTTTTTTTTTTTTTTCCAAGAGTCATAGCCGAGTGACCAGGCCTTGACCTCTCAAGTGCATGAACTCAGTACTGGAGACTCTGCAGAGTAGGCTGGGTGTTTCTATGAAAGTCTGCTGTATCCAGTGTTCATTTCTTAATGGTTGCAACTTTTTTTTTTGTGCTGTGTGTATTTTTAGCCTTTAGGTGTTTTATCTGTTTGTTCTTCCAGACTTCCTGTATGATGCTGTTCCATAAATAAATCGGCATGTCATTGGCAGTAACCTACATGGGGACTAAAAAAGCTACGCTGTTGACAATCTGTGGTGTGGGCGAAATCCAGTACTTCGGGGGTTAAGTTGTGAAAGTTAATGTAATAACTGCTAGCACCATCTGCTGGCCTACTTCCTTACAAAGAGAGAGAGAGTGAGTGAGCGAGAGAGAGAGGGAAAAACGAGTCTGGGTTTTAACGACATCTCTAATATTCATGCTGATGCATTTTGCTGCTTTGTGCTTTCATTTTCCGCCGCTCTGCCTGCCAGAGTCTCGAGCTCGCCATACACGCCCCAGCCAGGGAGAGGGGAGGGCAACGAGGGAGAACGAGGAAAAAGACAAGTGGGGCTAAAAAAAAAAAAAAAAAAAGGAGGAAAAAACAACCGGCCAAACAAGCAAGCAAGCTAACACAAAAAGGCTTTTTGTTGTGTAATAAAAGGAGTAACCTACCTTATCCTGGCTGGTGAGGAGCACGAGGAGAGGCGCAAAAAGAAAAGCGGAAAGAGCAAGAAATAAGGAGAAATAAGAGGGAGAAGGCTCTGAGAGGCGCACGCGAAAGGCAGGCGGAAAGAGGAATCAATGAGAGGGGAGGAGAGAGGAGCCGGGGGAAGGCAACTCTGACACACACGCACGGTGAGAGAGTGAGGGAGACTTGGGTGAAGCCGGACGACAGCGGAGCAGCACGCAGCAGCAGAATGAGAGCTTCCTGGACTGCCACGCACCTCCTCTACCGCCCACAGCGCTGCTCCCTCATCACCCTGTGAAGAGACAAACGAGGGTGAGGGAGAGAGAGAGAGAGAGAGAGAGCTCCCATGCGCTCCTCTTGAGCCCTACCCGCTGGGGGAGGAGGAGACGAACGGCTCCGGCGCTCTCGCAACTGCCTGAGGAGAAGCGCTGACCGGGGAGGAGGAGGGGAGGCAAAAACAAGGAGTGAGGGAGGGGAGGGGGGGACGCAAGGCTGAAGGAAGAGTGAGAGAAAACGACTGTTGGAAAAGGAAAGAGTGAGTTTGTTTGGAGGAGAAAGCGTGAGCGAGCAGTGGAGAGGGAGAGGGAGAGAGAAAAACCCGGCGAAAGGGCAAGGCTTTTGTTAGCCGGTTGGAGAGGGGGAGGAAAGAGGAAGAAAAAAAAGCACCATGTCTACAGTGAAGAGGCCAAGAGGAAGGGTAAGTGAGCTGCTCTGAGAGCTGGGAGGGAGGAGGGACGAGGGGGAGGAGGAGGAGGGGCCCGGCAGGAACTGAACAACCTCCTCTGCTACTGGCTCATGCTGCACTGCCGCCATCTTGAACTCATTGCTGCTTTATTTTCCTCCCCTCCATACTCATTTGCTTTGCTGTGCTGGACCTTATCAAGGCACAGTAGATTTACAGTGTTTTCCTTTCCCCACCCCCACTGTCTGCTCTACCATACATCTCTTTCCCACCCTCTCTCCAGGCTGCCCTGCGCTGTAGATTATGCACAGTGTGTGATGTGTGTGTGTGTGTGAGTGTGTGTGTCCTCCATGAGTTGAACCTGTCAGTCACCAGAGAGCTCACTACATGTGGAAATGAGGCAGTGAGAGCGAGGGAAAGCGTGCCGGCCCAAATGGAGCTTACTCTACCTTTTCACGGGCTGTAATGGTCCCCACCGTTTTCATGGGACTACGTGCTGCTAGAGAGATTGAAATCACTGCAGTGCTGGCAGGCTGTAATTTCGGTTATTTATAGATGTATTACACAGCTGCAGTGCTCCCAGTTTTGGTGCATTTTATATTTTCTCTGCCTCACTCACTCTCTTTCCGTCTCTCTGATAGGAGCCTGTTTTCATTTTTTTTTTCTTCCTCTTGCTGCTTCTTTCATGTGCCCTCATGTTCTTCCGCTCTAAAGCATTACTTTCAACCCCTCCCCCCTCTTTTTTTTTTACCATTAACTTGAATGAGAACATTCCAGCATGATCCAGTAAATTTCTTCCTAATAGCCTCAGCAGCGTTGCACACGTGAAAATCATAATGCAGCTCTTGTGTGTGTGTGTGCTTTTCAGCCTTCCTTCCAAATGAATCGGGAGTTATTCAACTCCCTCCCCCCACTTTGTTGGCGAGGTTCAAGTTAATTCTCTTTATTTAGCTAGCAGTGTGGAAAAAAAAGCAACCGGCCGCGCCTGGGCCATGTAGGCAAATGCAACACATTTTTAGATTAGGTCATCCATTTATGGGTTCCCACTCCGCTGGGCTCAAGGCCCACCACAAGGTGATTGTGTTGGCATAACCACAGTCACACCATCTATTATTCACGTATTATCATGTATCAGCCAGACTGGATAATTTATGTCTGAACGGCTCACTGTAACCTGCTACATGGAGCCAGTGTTTACCCTACCTTTGAAGGGCTTGCTCCATCTGAAAGAATTCCACTCGTATGGGCTCGGAGAGTTTTCATGGCACATGGTTTTAGAGTTTCAGAGTCTCCTCCACCTGATCTAAAATAATTCTCGTGGGGAACAGGGGCCTTTCTCATGCTGGAGGGGTGCTGGTGAAATTGCACAGGAGGCTGATAGCTGAAGTGTCGAGCGAGACGGGTCCAACCCCCAGCATCTAAGATGGGGACAGCAACAAGCAGTGCTGTCTGAGAGGTTCGCACAGCCTCCAGAAGGTTGTGTTTTTCTGAATGAATGATAATTGCCGTGGTCACATCACAGCGTTATTGTAATTTCATAAAGGGGTTGCAGTGGTATGCAGTATTTTTTTCTCAAAGCCCTTGATCATCACACTCACCCTCTGTTTATTGTTCAGTGAAATGGCATCTTAATGTGCTGGCACCATTTTCTCTAAAGGTTTGCTTGTATAAATCATCTATTAGCCATGGCCTTATACGTCACATCAGCCGTAAATAACAACCTTGTTATTTCGGGCTTTAAATTCTAGTATCATTCCCTGCTGTATGTTATAAAACATGTCGACATGTTTACTTTATGCTGATCTTGTTATACAGAGAAGGACAAATCCGGCTAGAAAATAGCTTAGAGCTTAAAGCTCCTTGGGGCAGATTTGTAATGTGGGCTTTATAAATATAATTGCCTTCACTTGGCTTATGTGGTACCTGTATGTATGGAGAAATGCATAATTATTAGGTGTTTGAACACAATGTACCTGTACAAGTAGCCCCTGATTGGCTGCAGAATCTATAATTTGCTTAAATAAACCGAGTTCAGTCTGGCAATTTTGTGTTGTTTGCCCTGTTTTTAGTGAGTGAATCTGCTAAAACTTGTATTTGTACAACATTAACTGTAGTCACTGTACTCTGCTTCAAAGGTCAGGTGTCAACTTGATAGATATTTGTGTCACTTTGTCTTTTTATAGGATGAATAGCAAGATATGACATTGGGTTTGTGTTAAGTACATTAGAAGACATCAGGTCTGTAATGTTTTCGTCAAAGAGAACCATAATTCTAAAAATCTTTTTTTTTCTCTCTCTGTCCACAGCCTCGAAAGAACGCTAATGGTCCCGGCAGCCAGGTACGGGTCCTCAGTCCCCCAATAAAGAGCAGCTCATCATCCTCCTCCTCCTCCTCATCGTCTTCATCCTCATCCAGCTCCTCATCGGAGAAGAGGACGCAACGGAGGACACATCATCAGATGGAGTCAACTTCACAGGACAAGCAGGAGAAGGCCAATAGGATAATATCAGAGGCTATTGCAAAGGCCCGGCAGCGAGGGGAGAAGAACATACCCAGAGTTATGAGCCCTGAGAGCTTCCCCAGCTCTTCCTCGCAGTACAAGCACCGTAAGCGGGAGCACAAAGGAAGCGGCAAGGCACGGCCTAAGGAGAAGGCCTGCAGGAAGGCCTGTATTATACCCTCCTCCAAGCCCAAGCAGAAGGCCAAGATCGGGTATGTAGTCCCAGCCGTTAATAACGTAATAAATGCACCGTCATTTGTTAATATAATCCCGTAAGTACAGCTTTGATCAGGTCCTACCCTACCCAAAGCAATGCAGAATTTCTTTTAACACGAGCCCAGCCTAAACCGCTGCAGCATTTAATGAGCCCAAATGAACAAGTGGAAATGCCACTGCAGTGGGTAAACACCCTGTCACTGTGCTACCATACTTAAGGAGATTTATGCATTTTCAACCCAGACGTAGAGCTGCGATAAATAATTATTTTCATAATCAATGTATTGATAATAATTTTATTCATTTTTTATTCAATAGTTTGTCAATGACAGATCATAATAGAATGAACAAATGCCCACAGAATTCAGGTGTTCAATTTAAAGTGATATTCATATTCTTGTGAATGGAGGGAAAAGCAGCAAAACACTGAACACTGAACATAATTTCACTAGTACTTTTCAGTTCTGAAAAAGGTGCGTTTTCCCTGCAGACTTTCTATAAGGACATCAGATCCTCTTCACCTTATCCATTTTCTAGTTAATATGCCTTACCTAGGGCACAGTGATAACAGTGATAAATGCTACAAAGTACTGGCAGAGCCAGATATGCAGATGTGTATTAACACCAATGCTCTCACTTGCTCAGTTTTAGAGGAAAAAGACTAACAATAAAACTAAACCTGATCTCTTGAACCGAAGGGGACAGTTGAGATTTTTTTGATGTAAGATGGTGTGACATTGTTGTTTTACATGTTTATTGTAAGATGCCAAATTTGCTGCTGTTCATTCATATCTGACAAGTTGCTTAATCTTTTGGTCATCTCACTTCACATGATCTGTGACTGCCCCTTAAGATAAAATCTGAATTATACTGTTTCCTGCTCTATCTCGAGTCCATGTAGGAGTCTGTTGTATTTGAGCTGAGAACCTAAGCTCTATTACTTGGGAATTATAATAATATTGTTAGGATTATGCTCATATTAAGCAATGCATGTTGCCTGTTTAACTGATTTTAGCTTGCTTGTGTACTGCTGGATTTTGCTGGTACATTGTTTTACTAGCGTACATTTTCTGCCTGTGATTGCCAAGATGGAAGCTCAAAGTTCAACAGAATTTACAGCACGCCATAACAATAAACCAGGCTCAGTCATCAGCATAGACATGGGAGGAGCAAACAAAGGCTGCATTTACATGTGAGACAGTGCTGCCGAGTATATTCATGCAAGTAGTGCTGATGTATAGATACCGTGTACGCTTCCCCATCCCCCTGTTTAACTGCTATAAGCAGTGTGGAGCTATAAGCCACACCCAACACAAGCTATTGAAATATCAGTTGGTGCAGATGTGAGGGCCGAGGCAGGGGGTTGAAGGGAAAAGAGGGAATGTTTAGATTCAGTAATGTCAGATTGTGTGCTGCTGTTGTTTAGTTTTAACCATGATTGAGAAGGCGTGTGGGTTTTTTTTTTTTTTTTTTTTTTTTTTTTAAGACTTAGCGTGAGAGTGACTGACAATGGTCAACAATAATATCTGGCTGGCAGCTGTGTTGATTAATAATTAGATGAGCTAGGCGGAGGGAGAAAAGCTGTTGCAGATAATGGATTTTACTTGGTGTGTGTGTGTGTGTGTGTGTGTGTGTGTGTGTGTGTGTGTGTGTGTGTGTGTTTTTGATAATGAGAAAGTTGTGGCAGTGCTGATGTTTGGGAACATAGTGAGATGATGGAGGAATCAGTCATAGTGATACAGTCCCACTAGCCTCGGAGCTTTAGTTGGATGTACATTCCTGGTGATGCTGACAGTAACTTGTGCCTTTTTCTATTTACCTTTATTGCTGTTTATCAGCCAAGATTGTTTTAGTGTGAGTTGCCAAGTGTTGGAGATGTTAGCTGTGGAGATGTCTGCCTTCTCTTGAATATAATAGAAATAGATGGCACTTGGCTTGTGTTGCTCAAAATGCCAAAAAATGTTTTTGGAAAAACTGAACAACAGTGTCTCTTTCCATAAATCATAACCCAGTTACTCAAGTTAATCCACAGATCTTGTGAGCAGTTTCACGTTGCAACTATTTTCTTTTGAACTACACAGCCAACCGAATCACCGTGCAGAAGGAAGAGTGCATCTACTAGTGATTGTAATAGCTCAAGACATAAACCTTCATGGTATCCTACTTGGCTGAGCTGTAACGTTAGCGAGCTCAGTGGTGTTAGGTTAAGAGGCAGTAGATGCACCCTTCCTTCTGCCGAGTGATATGGTTGGTGGTGTCGTTCTGTAGAAAAAAATTAGTTCCTACATGAAACTGTGCTCACAACGAGGTTTGTGTATTATCTTGAATAACGACATCATAATTTCTGAAAAGAGACATGTCTGTTGAGTTCTCAGCTATTTGTTGTTTGGTTTTTTTGCCGCTTTCAGCACCACAAGCCGAGTGCTATCTAGTCCTGTTCCAAGGAGAAGGCAGAAATCTCTACAGCCGATATTTCCAATGCTCGGCATCTCACACCAAAACTATCTAGAATAACAAATAACACTACAAGGACTGTCCCTTTAAAGATTGTTAATCTGGTGGCATCATTGAACATGCTCTGTTTTGATCATTGAATCAAAGCTCAGTTTGATCATATAATTTAATTTGAGACAAAACACTTTTGAGATCAAAAAGGGTAAATCTACCTTGGTTAGTAAGTGCAAACCCAGATCCTTTCCCAGTCTAAACCATCCTGCAGTCGAGGAGACACAGCTGATGAAACCATCACCATTTAATCAAATGCAATCCAAGACTTGTTAGTCTTAAAGGGCAACTGACAAGTGGTCTGCATTCTGTTATCCAAATGTGTTACTGATAAAGATCCTTGTTGTCACAAGGTAATGAGCTGTGTAACCCATTTTTATTCACTGTAACCATACTTGGCCTACATGCAGGGGAAAAAAAGCAACGGATTAGGGTGCATGTTACATAGCCTGCTTATGGAGCCTAATATTGTCTCAATCAGCCTTTTATAGCATTTATTTCATCACGCATTCCAGCCATTTTGAAATGTCAAATTTATTCACTCTGGTCAGATGACAAACTTGCACAGTGTTACAGAAACTTTGATACACACAATGACTTTTTATACTTGTCTGATAGCTTTGTTACTGTATTTGTTTAGTTTCTAAAGAAATTTTAGTTACGTTTCTCAACATAGACAAATTCTTTCTGTCTGTGGGGTTGGTATTAATGCTACTATGCTGCATTTTATTAACTGCTTTCAAGAATAGTCAAATTTGGACGCATTGAGCTTTTAGTAAATTGTGTTATTTATGGTGTGCTTTCAGTGCATTGATGTTTTACATGTCCACAGTTACACTCCCCCTAGAAATCATGTGAATTTAGATTAAGTCTTGCATGTAGTGAAATTTGTCAGGACCACTTTACAGAGCTTTAAAAGATCAATTACCTTGAATTTTGCCATGGCTACTAATATTTCAAGATCATAAGTAGTCTGCATCAGTCTTCTGAAAAATGAGCTGAGGCTCAGACAAGATAATGTTAATGGTGACCTGACAGAAATGTGACAGTTGTCTTGGATATGCTGGATTTTGACAAAAAGAATTGGGACAAATCTGAATATCACCATGTTGTTTGTCTTGCTTAATGAAATCTGATACTGTGATGCTGTGACTTAATCTTAAATGGTTAAACGGTGTGTGATGCAGAATCTTTTCACAGTCCTTTAGAATTTGGCCCTCGTGATCATTTACAGTGTAGCACTTACTCTGTGTCCCTCTCCCTTTGTTTTAATTGAGAAAAGACGTAAGATGTACAAGGCCTCTGTGCAAATGTTGCAGTAACGTATAACTCTGTCTGTATATGAGAAGAGGCTTGTGGGAGTGTGTGAACATTTCATCTGAGGTGTGAAGATTCATAGCTAGGAAAATGCTCATGCTAGTAGAGCTTTTACCTTTGACTAATAATTAGAAACTGCACAATAAAGACAAAACAAGACGTTTTGAGTCTTGGAGATTCAGAAGCTCGAGGCCTTAATATTGACTATTTGACTCTTGAAATATACTTAACAGGAGTGGAATGTCCCTTTCATTAGAAATAAAAAAAATAAAAATAATAAATCTTCCTGTATTTTGTTGCTTGAAAGGACAGCAACAAATCCAGTCAGTCCAGTTTTACTGAAGCAAGCCAAGTCTAGACCTTGAATCATGAGAAGCCGGAGCATGATCATTCACAGCTCATGGCACTGCAATGTAAACATGAGAACTAAAACATAAATACTACCGTATTGGTCTAAACACCAGATGACCTGATTACACTCCCTCTTTTTCAGCACTTGCTTTTGGACTTCTTCATGCAGCTATGGAAGAAAAAAAAACTTTGATAAAACAAATAAAGAGTTGCCATTTATAACATCATTAGAATATATCATTTTTTAAAATAAAAACACAGTAAATGCGTAAAAAAGTAGATGACTTATAACTCCTGTCAACTCATGAAATTGGGCCCACTAGACACCTTTGGGACATGCACACCATACATTGTTACTCTAGTAGTGACCGCATGTGGACACAAGACAGACAGGAGGAAGCTTGCTAACCTAGTGGAACAAACAAGCTGTAATATAAGACCGACTTAGTAGTAATAGGTGTCACAGGCAGCGGTGCTACGGTGGCTGACTAAAGTCTAAAGGGAACATGCTTTTTTGAATTTGTAAAGATGATGAGAAGATTGTGTTTTTGAGCATAATGGCCCAAAAGGATTTTAGTGTATTTGCATTGAGGCTGAGTGAGTGTTCTGTCACATTTTATGTTTTAACTCTACTTTGAACTTCACATTCACGATTTTCTATACTTGTCAAGGCCTTTTCAAAAACTAGTTCTGATGTCTGGGGGTTGGGACAAAGCTGGCAAAGTCAGTGGTGGAGTTATGGCAGCGTGCAGACTTGTTGACTTGTACCTGACCGTATTTAGCTTGAACCAGGAAATCCAGTGAGAACTGGCGTGTTTGCATGTCTGCATAGATGTTGTCAGGATGTTTGTCAATACAGCTGCAGTTAGGAATAGTTGTTCTATTGCTAATGTGGAGTGATGGAGACAGGAGAGATTCTCACCGAAGGAGAGTCCTGATCATATGCATGCACCACCCAGGATCTCCCCATAAAATATTAATGCATCTCGGCTGCAGAGGTACTAACCTTCCGCTAAAGTCATTATTTCAGCCTCTGCTTTGTTGAGGGTGTATGCAGGCATGTGTTCAGAGGGATTCAGGTTATGTGTGTAGTTGGTGTTCAGTGTTTGGTCACTCCTGCATTGTATTGTACTCTTCTTTAAGCAGGGAATGGGGCTTGAGATAAGGCTATTAGCCTAATTGTTTGTGTACTTAAGGGTGTGTTTCTCTGAGACCACCATGTCTTGATTTCCACTAGAAACATCAATTCTATTTAGATGCTAGTAAGTGCCTTCTGGATTACTTTGCTAGTTTACTCCACCAGCCACTTGGAAAGCAAGTTAGGGGTCATATCATCATATGGAAAATCTATCTGGGAAGTGATGAGAAACATAAATGAAAGCAGCTGATTAAAATGTGGATGCACCAGCCGCTGTGGCAGGTGGACTAGCAACATGACACATATCCACGAAAAGATGTTATGTATTTATCAGTGATCTTTTTCTTGGCTATTAAAGAGCTTTAAATATCAAGTAGGGCTCCTGATCTGGGGGTGTTTGAGGAAAACACAGCCACATGAAAAAATTTCCATTACTTAAGTCCCAACTGATGTCTTAATAAATGTGGTACATTAAAATGGGCCACTGTGGAATTGCAGAAATGGCTTTAAATATGATTTTTTCGTTGAAAACATTCTTCATCATTAAGTTGACTTTAATCTGTGCCGAACCTTTATCAAAGCTTAAACATAAGCTGTAAGATCCTAAAGCCTTCAGACAAATCAAAACATATCAATATGGAAGCTCCTGTGCATTGCTGCCTGTAGGGGAAACAACCCTGGGGAATCGCTCAGCTTCACCTGTTAAAAAAATGACGTGGCTATCTCTTTTGCAACTTGTTATTCACTCATTTGCAACGTTTGTCCCTCTATGCTTAAAAAAGTCAATTAGCTGTATGAAATTGATGCTTAACCATAGGCCGTAGGAAGAAAGGTGCTACTAATAACATCAAAGGTTTTGTTTGCAACTTTTAGAGCATTATATATATATATATATATATAGCAGCAAACCACTTTTTTCTACAAATAGATGTACTGGATCAATGGTGTTCTGAGCTGAGAGTGAAGTCACACCACCTTTGTGTGTATTGTATGGTGTTTGTATCTTAAGGTTGTTTTGGTACGCCTGTCCAGACCTGAGAGCATGCAAGTGCATGCTCTTGTTCCACTGACTACCTCATTCCTGCTGCTTAGCACTGTGGTCATACAGTAGTTATTAATTATATCGGGATATTGTTGTTGCAGAAGCATAGTGCCCATCCTCCAGGTCCCCACTGTTTAACACGGTTAGCTCTGTCAGAATTGTTGCTGCTGTTAATCGCCGTTTAAGGAGTTACACCCTTAGCTGCTAGTCGCTGGCTCAGCCACCTCCGTGTTTAGAACCGTGTCCAGACAGGTCATGCGCTCTTAATTTTGCATCAAGCCCTTTTAATGGTGTCTCCGTTCTATTCCGTTTTAAAAATTAAGAGTTTAGTTTATTTTATTTGGCCGTCCCATTTTAAATTTAATGGCCTCTTTTCATTGAAAGGGAGACTAAAACACATTATGTTAAGCATGTGTTTTTGGTAGTAAATGAATATTACAAAGGTCATCTCAGTCATTTGGGAGGATGACCACAGGGCCTACATGCCTACTTTTACATGGGGAAATCTAATGCATATACTCTGAGGAGAAATCAGTTTTGAGCAGAGATGTTTCTGTTAATTGTTGTATTTCAGAATTTCAATGTTTATCTTTTAACAAGTGGAGAAAAGACACAGGTAGATTCTTAGGTTTGATCTGAAACCTGCTCTATATACACATATGGTGTCCTAAAATATTTATCAACAAAATCTACTATTAGGTAAGGCAGGGGTTATTTAAAAGGCCAGGCTTGACTGATCGCAGCGCTCTGTTCGTTGGAATTTGCTTTTCTAGGCAGCCTACCTGCTGAAAAAATAAGCTCATATAATCATCAGATGAAAGCACTGTGCCGCTCATTCCCTTTTTTGTTCCTCCCTCCCCCCTCCCCCTTTACATTTTTTTCCCCCTAATATAATTTTGGTTCTTGCAGCATGCTTTACCGCCGTGCATCCAGTGTTTCCTGTGAGCAGGCGTGTTCTAAATATGCTGATACTACAAAGGAGCAGGCTAGCAGGAAAATATCAAACAAAATGGTGCTCGTGAGATCAATTACATGATAGAAAATGGAGGTTTAAGTCTAGCGTATATGCAGCAGTGTATAGCTGTTCATATTTCAGGGCTTGCCTGCTAGCCATCTAATCTCTTTTCCCTCACTTTTTCATTAGGATGAGCTAAAGCTGTTTTTTTAATTGAGTGTTTTCCTCGTTAATCCCTTGCAGGGTGCGTATGTGTGCATGCTCACATGTGTGCTTGTGTGTGATATAAACATGTTTGTGGGCCTGTTTTGCCTGTCTTCGAGTTGAAAGTCATGCAGATGTACATGTTCTTGTGAGTGTGTGTGTGTGTGAGTATTACCCATTTTTTAAAATGTTTGCTGAATACAGCAGAAATCCCCTGTGTGGCCATGTGCACTGTGCTGATACAGTATTTGTCTTTGAGAGGGGGCTTGATGGTGCTGTTACTAGTGTTTCCAGTTGTGTGCTGTGTGGCACTGAGATTATAGCCTTTCATTCATAAGAAGGGGGATTTCCTGAGAAGGACCAGCACTACTGTCTCAGTAAGCCCCTCAGGATGAGAAACCGACACACACACACACACACACACACACACGCCACCCTTTTTTTTTGTTTTGTTTTGAAGGATACTCTGTCACACACAGTCACAGGTAGACACACTTGAAGGCAGTGAAGGTCTCTCTGAGATGCTGAAGCACCACATTGCAGTCTTGGCCTGCAAAGCATTATCATATCTTGATTCTATTAAAATCAAACCCTCACACATTCACTCCCAGTGGCGGCATGCCAAGTAGGGCAGGACAACACTGGGGGGACAAGGGATGGAGGTTATTTGGCACAATGGAAGGATGGGAGCCAAGCAAGCCTCCAACAGCAACTAGCCTATCACTCTCAGGAAAAAGATTGCGGTAGCCTAGCATTGGGGATCACTCCGTAATGTCAGATCAGGGGCAGCTGTAGTCTAATTAGAGATATAAGATTATGTCTGGAGGATGGCCTCTTTAAAGCCCAGCGGGGTTGCAAATAAATCACTTTCCTCTCTGTCAGTAACAAACATTAAGGGCAGCCAGCACCATCCAGGTGGAAAAGCATCTAAAATTACAAACATGAAACAAGGTGGTCGCCTGATATTAGGACAGAACTGTAAACTCGTTACACTGCTGTTTCCATCAGTGAACTTCAACTTGGTAGATTGGGGGGATTTAAAGGTCTGGACCCAGGCAACCAAGCTAGTGAAGAAGAGTGTGCAGTTGTGAAATTGGAGGAAATAGGCTTTTCATTGGCTAGAGAAATCAGGAGGAGTGAGAAAATATTTATTGTAGTATCTATTACAACAGAGGTATTATTAATACAATAAAATACTAATTTGCATCTGCATTGGGACAGTTTCACTGAGGAATAAATTAAAATCATTTTACATAAAATGAACATACAAATGGGTTTCAAAATGAAATGTTTTTCATTTCTGGTTTCAAAAAGATTAAACAAATTAAGCACAGCTTCCCACTCATACCTAAGTGCTGTCAGCACTCCAATCTCATTGTGTCATTTACTGTTTTAATTATAGAAGGGCAATCATTTCATTGCTTCCTCAAATCAGAAAAACAAAGCAATTATCACACAAGACTGTCATGGATGGATATAAGGACTGATTATACAAATACTGAGAGACAATAATCCAGCTAACTGTATATTTCATACCTTTGCATTTTTTTAAATTAACCTCCCTATGCCATATTTTATTCTAACACTGTTCCTACATTGCTTTCTTTTACACTTGCATGGTTACAATTCTAATCTTTTTGTATTCTTTTTATTCAACAAAAAAGTGCATGGCCGTTGTTGCAAAACTCTCTGCCAAATGCTTTGGCATAAATGTGCCTCGATGTACCAGTTTTAAAGGCATAAATATCCAGCTTGTTGAGAAGACTAGTCAGAGACAAATATAGCCCAAACTGTTGTGCAGGGCAGATCATACTGGGTACTGTGTGAAGGGAAAATTTGGGTTACACTTAACTTGCCATATGTATATTTTTTTGTAAAAGTATATTGTAAAACATTTGAGGCTCTAAATGTGCTGCAGTTGGTCCAGGATCAGGGGCTACACTGTTCTTAAATTCATCACTACAGTTTTGGTTTTGACTCTGACAGTTAGACAGCATGAGCGTCCCATGTTTCTAAATGTTCATTTGGTTGACCAGAAGCTCTGTCGTATCAACACAATTTAGGACAAGTTTTGTACTACTTTTCCAGAGGGTAGTATTATTAGAGGAGACACATTCAGTGAGTTAACTGTGCTCAAAATAAAAGTGACTTAAAGCTTGTTCAATTTCATTTTCAGTTTGTCATGTAGGCAGCATTTTTCTGCGATAGGGAACATTTTGTGAAGCAAACCGGTGTAGTTATTTTGTCAGTTTCTCAGTTTTCTTTCTTGAGCTTGTCGGGGTGCTAGCCCTCTGGCCTTCAAACACTTCTATAACAACACTAAGCCATCCTTCTGTTATAATTCAAGGTCAGCCACTAATGGTTTCTGTGTCATTTGAACTGCCTTTGCAAAAGCTCTATAGCCAGTTCTTCACATCGGGGAGACTTGACTGACCCTGAAGAGTAGAATCGACTGCTTTCAGGGCTCTTTTTCTCAGTAAGAGGTTAATGTGAAAGTCCTCTCTGTCATTTGAGTTAATATATTTCAGCTTGTGGGAAGGCTATCCAGTCTACGGAAGAGTGTGTGTTAGTGCTGGTGTCAGTAAACCCCTGGGTGGTCCTGTGTATCAGCAGCCACAGCAGGATGGAACAGGCTGTAACCATCACTGAGATGTGGCTTACGCTTTGTGTGTTAGTTTGTGTGTAGAATATATACTTTCCATCATATTAAGATCTAACGATGCCACGCTGCCCTTGTAAACGCCACGATTACATGCAGTGTTACATGCAGTGTATGGCAGCACCAAGAAGCCACCTCACCATCAATGCGCTCTGTCTGTATTGGCACAATTGATGATTTCACAGCCCTCAAGTGTCTCGTTTCACAGTTCAGGTTTTCCCATATTGGGATCAGAGAGATGCTTTAGCCCTGTTATATGCTGTTAGCTGCTGAGCTGCTGCCTGGTGATGTGACACTGGTATTCTGCTAGGCCCATATCCCAGCCAGCTTTTATTTGGTAGAGGGAGAACATTGTGTTTTGTCCTTTTCAGCTGCTTGTATTTTTTTAATTCTTCTGGGTGTCACAGCTGGTTATTTTTTTTCCATTGTGTCACTCTGACTTGGCACATTTCTCAAGCATTCATAGTGTCAGTGGACATGTGCCGGTGTTGTTTTTCACAGGAAGTGATGTCACCATGAATATCACCGCCCACATTACTAAATACACTCCCAAGGGCACGTCGCCTGGCAACCATCAAGTGTCATTGTCAAGAGGATTTGTGAAATGTAATATCATTCAGAGGGGGCAGGGACATCAGATAGAAGGGACACAATGCCGCTGAAAGAATCTGCTGTTTTCTACTTTACACATTCAGATATTATAATTGCTGTGTGTTTGGGCAGGTCCTGAAATGTCTTGGATACACATTACCACTTGATCTCTATCACCTTGCTTTGCATTCCAGTGAGGCTTTTCTGTTGATGGAAGCTACATTATTGACCAGGTATTTCTGCTTAGATGGTAACTGGTCAAGTCATACAAGCTTTACATGTCTGAAGAATGTCCAATGCTTTTAAGGGAATTAAATAAAAAAATGTATATTTGTGTTTAAACTGCAGAAGCTATAAAATGCACAGGTCTTTCCAACTTTTGTATCTAGTCGGTCTCTGTCCGTTTCACAGTATTTACTTGCATCATTTAGCACATGGGTTAGGGTTAGAGCTATGTGCAAGCTTAAATGGATATCAAAGCCATTCACACACACTAATACATTGTCAGTCTCCTTCTCTGAATTGAATGGAAAGTCAATCAACATCACAAACTGAGCTGAAAAGAGATCTTAAAGTAGCATAAAAAGGATTTAAAAAAATATTTTCTGGTTTGTTAACAACGTTGTGCTGTGTTACACAAAACACAGTGTCTGTTGTGGTGTTGTGGTTATTACTTTGTTGTATCTCTACACTGCATGAAGATTCATAAGAAAGAGATGGGGAAAATGAAAGACTGTCTCAGTCAAGCAGCTCTTTATCACCATCTGTAGACATCTGCGTATGTCAGATTATGATGGAAGTGAGCCAGGATGCTACAGCAAGGAGTACTAACAAACAAAATTAGGAAGCTTATGGACATGCCGTCCTTACATTATTCATGGAATCAGTTTATAAAATATGCAGTGTTTCTTTTAATGATTGACTTGTAGATCAAGCTAATATATTGTCTTAAGAGGTTGACTGTCCCTTACAGGACTTACATGTTGAAGACTGACCTCTTGTCTTGTTGGACCACTCTTGTTGTCTATAGAGTTGACTTGCTGTCTAACAGAATGAATGTTTGCTAACAAGAGAGGATAATGGCAAGCTTGGGAATCTTTGTTCACACATGATATGAGTCTCTAATGTAATTTCATATGAACAAGCCCTACAGGGACATCCTTTTCACTAGAGATGTACTACCTGCTCATACAACAGTCTGTCAGTGTGGGCCTTTGATTTTGTGGGTGTGGAGCACAGAGCATGTTCGCCTTTGTGGGAAGGCTTTGTGGGTTTGTTATATGTATGCAAACGTGTTGGGAAAAGGAGAGAGTGAAGATGCTGTTGTGTGTCAGTACGATAGCAGTGCACACATTAACAATGCACCGAGCCAGAGATTTGGCGCCTACAGCTTCCAAGAGATAGTACATGTGGAGAGGCACAAGATAGGAAGTGTGTGCATATGTGGTGAGAGAATATATGTGGAAAGGTCACAGGAATAATATGTGACTGTGTGTGAAAGAGACGGGAGAGTTAGAGGATGAGGCACTGGCGGAAAGTAGAAGCATGCGTCCTATTCATTGTGCAATCTGTTGCTATCTGGGCTCCAGATATCATCACATCCCACCAGTCTGTTTTGGTAATTGTACATTAAGCCATGGTGAGAATTACAACACTCACAAACTAGCAATGGTAGCTTAAAAAGAAAAATATTTGCCAAATTTATGATCAAATGATGTTTGTCTCAATCCACAGACTAGGTGGGAGAAAAGCACTGAATTCATTTCTCTGTAAACTCGGGCAGCTCCCATTGTGTACATGTTAATGTTTAGGTATTTCCTACCATACTTAAGCTGGTCCCCAAGCTGTTGTTGTATGTATGTATGTATGTGGGGGTCAGAAATTGCACGCTGACAGCTGTGTGGAGAGACATTCTTGGAGGATATAGGCTACTGCTGCAAATACATTTAGTGTTTACAGACTGCAGTGCGGCAGATGCTAATCTATGAACTCTTGTTTCACTCAATCTTCTAGACTTGTGCAAACCTGCAGTAAGCTATATGTACGTGTAGTAATTTTTTTTTTTCCTGCAAGGCCAGCGACGTGCTGTTAAATTGTCTGCCATTGTCTCTCATTGTAAGCCTCTTTTTAATGCCTTTATAGCCATTTTCTCACACATGTAGCACACAACAGGAGATTGATCTTGTCACATATATTCTCTCCTACTGGAAATAGTATAGTTAAGGGAGAGGGATGGCATATGGGTAGAGCATACAGGAGGCAAGACATGCTGCAAAAGGAGGCTGCAGAAGTAGCTGGTTGGTAATTTGGTCATGAATAACCAGGCCTCTTGCTGCTCCTTGAATTTGACTGGTAATTTTGGCATGGGCCCTTAACAAAAAAATGAGCATTCCCATCAGCTCGCATTGTAAGCTTCTCGTCACTTGTTGGTTGAACTAGAACAGCTGTAACCTAAAAAGTTGTTTATTAACTTGATATTTGGACTGTCCATCACAATCATTTACCTTCTCCACTAAATGGCGACTGATCGCGTCCTCTGCTTTCATAGTTTTCCCAGTATGGGAACCTTTACAGCTGCTATTTCGCTTACTTGAACTAGCCACTATGCTGACAGTTTTTTAAATCTGCGGTCATCAAAACATCTCACCCGTGCCGCCCATGAAATGTATGTTGTCTTGTTCCAATTTGGACAAATGTATTGTAGCTCTTCCAGGTAATGTAACAAAGTAATGTAATGTTTCAACTTCTTCCCACTCCTTTTTGAACATGGATCACTTTTTATCTTCTGATGTTGCTTTCTTTTCTTTTTCTTTTACTTTGCTATTTTTTTATGTTCAAAATAAACTTCAATCAATCAATCAATCAGTCAATGTCTTGGTAAGTTCAGGGTTGCAGTGCATGTGAGATAGGGACTAAAGACGGCTCATTCTTGTCTTATAATCCACTGAAGACACCCAAGTAGTTCTTTATCACCCACTAAAAAGCCGTTGTAACGTCTGAATGTAAATATAGTGCCAAAGTAACTGACTTAAACTCAGACTTGCTGCGCTTACTCTGATTATTTTTTATTTTATTGCAAAATAGTTGAGTTTGCATTGAAAGAGTATGCTAACATTCACAAGATTAATTATTTGATTAATTTTCATAACGCTTGTTATTAAAGGCTAAGTCAAAATTTTCAAGTCTCTCAAAGAATACTCACCTGTCCATGTGTACATCACAGGTATTATTCGTTGCTGTATTTGTCCCTCCTGTTGTGACACAGAGAGATTGTTACTGAACTGTGAATGTACAATTGCTGAAAAAATGAACAAGTTAATTCTCCTACACAGTATGTTGATACTGACAAGGTAAATGCAAGTCTGTGTTAGCATTTTGTTGCCTTTATACACGTGCATGAGTACACTGGATTAAAGATATTCTTTATCAATGTCAGTTATATTTCGAACTTTTGATACCAGCACTGATATAATTTGTGAGATTCATTTTCTGTACATTGGGCCTAAATTTACCTTAATATAATTTTTATACCAGTCAAATACCCAAAGGCTGCATTAGGGCTGGGCGATTAATCAGATTTTCATTTCGATTACGATTTTGGCCTCCCTCGATTTTCAAAACAAGATAATCGTGATAAAACAATTATGTGCAGCATGATTATGTGCAGCATGATCAGTGTAACAATGTTGTTACACTAATAAATATCTTTTTAAAAAAAGGAGTGCAAGTCAAAAGTTTAAGCAGCACAGTACTTTCTTTGTTTCAACAACAAGGAAATGTGGTGGTACAACTGACACCATAATATCCCGCTTTCCTGGGATATAACAGCTCAGGACGGTGTGGATTTTGTCAGCCAGCTTTGGATGTTGGAGCTTGAGTTGAAAAGTTGTTGTTTTTAAACTCTTCTAAACTCAAGGCCCTTCTGAGTTTGACCTTATCGCTCCAGCTTATCTTCTTGTTCATGGAGATTATTCATCACGCAGTGCTTCCATAGTAACCTCTCGTCAGTCACCTGTGGCATCAGCAAGCAGTGCATTATTGTGACAGTATGGGGAAAGTTGTAATGGTCTGTAGCAGAATAAATTATAATTTACATATTAATGATATTTGATATTCAAAATTCATAATTCCTTTAAAAAGTGGTAATGGTGAAAGTATCAATGTTTAAATGTACACATTACTTAGATCAACTCCTAAATCACATGACACTGTCGGTAACTCAAAAGAAATTTCAACTATTTCAACTTGAACTGTCTATGTTCCTTCAAATGAATAGTATTCAGTTCATCATTATCTGTATGTTACTTGTTATGCTAACGTTAAATAAAGCGCATCGTATGTGGGATTGGCAAGGTGGTTGCTCGAAACGGTGTAGGAATACCAGTAAATAAGCCTAAAGTCAGGATTAAAATGCACAAAAAAGAACACTATTTACACCGTGCAAGTTCTGAAAACGTTCAAAAGGCTAAATATATCACTAAATAGACGTATAATGTTCAGCATTTTTACCTCAGCTCCGTCTGCTTTTTTTTCTTCTTTGTTGTGGCTAGTACACTAGAATAAATAAATGAAATAAATATAATATATATACTTTATAATATATAAAACAAAAAATATATATTCTCTTAAAGGGCTCTGGTTGTGGCCTCGTTCTCTGTGACGTGTTTCTGCGGGGCGTGTTTTCAGCATCTGCCGTCTTCAGCTGGACTCTACTCAGACAGTGTGCGCAGTGAGAAAGAGAGAGAGAGCATGAGCAGGGAGAGCAGACGTGTATGTGCCGGTGATGGTGACAGTGACAGTGAGGCTGCAGTGAGAGGAGCAGAGTATGAAGTGAAGTGTGTGATGTGTGAACAGTTGAGGCTGTTTGTCAGAGAATAAATGCTACAACTCTGAAAGACTCGAGACACTTTCCCATGTCTAGCTAGACAGCTGCTGATTAAAATGAAAGAAGTTAGCCCTGACGTTAGCAAGCTAAGATCACTTCCTACTGGAAACAGACCAGGCTTACTTAAGGTGGTCTGTTAAGGTGGACGTGCTTTTCTCACTGTAGTGACACTCCCAGCTGCTTCTAAACAGATAATGGAGAAATGTCTGTTTGGTGAGTCTCTTCTGAGTTAGTGAAACAATCATTGATCCCAATTCAAAATTCAAAATTTTGCTGTTATCGATACAGTAACTGTTATTTATTGTTACGTTATATTAGTTGGGTTCGGTTTTATTATTATGTGAATGTGAACAAACTACAGTAATATGCAAGATGTGTTACAGTTGTGGCTGCACCACAAAGCTATCACTGTTTTTCAGTTCACTTGTATTTAAAGTTTAAGGTGTGTTTAAAGGATATCAAGTGTTAAAAATAAACACCAGGGTTCATGTTCAATATCTGCATGATGTTCTAAAGGCCAATGAGTAATCATGATCATAAATAATCGTGATTATTATTTTTGCCATAATCGAGCAGCCCTAAGCTGTATTGACAAACGCCTTAAAGACACAGCCAAGAGGTGACTTGTGAACAGCTGCACAGCTTCTGGCCTTCATCTCATCATATTAATGGTGTGCTTTTCCCTCCCACAGGAAAATTGTCATAAAGATAGGAAAGAAGAAGAAGCGAAAGCCGGAGTCTTCAGAGGAATCGGATGATGACCCTCCCCCTCGACACAGTTCTAAAGATGACGACTCTGTAAGATCCAGCACATACACACACTCGCAAACTGACATATAAACCTACAGTACAAGTCACTATTATTGTAACTGGGGCTGTAATGCTTGGGAATACTCTTGAGTGTATTTTCATCCTAATTTATCGCATTCAAATATTAATCTGAAACTGTGAGACAACACTTTGGTTTTTTGTGGGAGTTTGCCTGCAATTGTTTTTTAATTCCCCACCTTATTCGGATGAGGTGTTAATATCAATATAAGGTGTCACACCTCTGCTAAAGGAAAACAATTTGGGCTTTTTTTTCTGTTGCCATTCTTGTACAAGGCGTTGAGTGAAGTGCTGTCCTGTTGACACTGCTGCTGAGCCTGGAGGACGGCTTCACAGCTTTAGTTTGAGCCTGGGAGGACCGACTCTGTGGTTCACGTGGGGGTCACTCACCGGGTGGCTATCTCAAGTACATATTCTTATCTGTGTTGATGATGGATATATGACGGAGACATCATCAGCGCAGCATTATCTAGGTCAAAGCACCAACAATAGAAGCTTCACATGCGCATGCACACACCTAAATTTAACAGTTTTTCATTTAAAAGGAAACGTTGCCACAACAGCGACTGAAGTTGAAATCCTCCAGGGATTTTTTTTGTGTTTGTTTGATAACATAACACTTTGCTAAATTAAATTATCACAGTTTCTATTTCAAATCTAGAGTAATGATTCTATTTTCCACGAAAGGGAAGGTACTGCTGCAGAAGATTAGTGATTGCTCACCTGAGGTTGAGATGATTATTAAAGGTACAAAAAATACCAGAGGGAGGATGTCCAACACTTCTTAATGAAATTCTCTAAGATGTACACTTGCGGTTTGTCTGTCATCTGATCCATAATGACAATTCAAGTAGGTGACACTTATCTTTTACACTAATGCAATCCTCTGCTCCTTTGCTCACTGCTAAGTCATGACAGATATCTGCTGTGTTAAGAGTGACATGTCTGAGTGAGTGGGGATGACAAGTGCCTTTGCCTCCTCCTTCGCCCCCTTTCTCGTTCTCCTTTTCGCCTCCTATCCGGACTATTGCCTTTGATATAATTACGCTCGTTAAATGGCGCCTCTGGCCTTAATTAAAACAGTCTGTTGATGACTCATTTAGGATGATCCTGTGGAAGAAGTCAAAGTAGCATGGCTGACAGCTAGAAAAGAAGCATGGCCACCCCAGGGGTTCAGCCCCATTGTGGTGGCATGTGGCAGGTTTGACTTTCCAGCTTCTGGTCAGCTTGGGTTTGGGGATGTGAGGGTATATCTCCATGGGGATATTATACTCCACACCTAATTAACTTTGGCTCAGTGGCATTTATTCCTAATTAACTACATATTATCATTAGGAGGGGCTCGTGTATTGATGCAGGATACAGCAGCCCACGCATGTGATAATTATAAAGGCTTGACAGGAAGGGGTGGAGAGAGCTGGATTTTACAGCACTCTTGTTTTGTGTAGGGCTTAACGTTTTTCTGAATTTCTTCATTGGTTTGTTGAAATTGACCATGGCCACATCAGTTTTTTAATGACCTTGTTTTTAATTGACGCAGTAATAAATGGAGAAAATATAGTAGAATATAGACAGGATATTACCCTAATGTCATTTTGTAAATGTGCGAATAGCTATAGTTTATTGGTTGTATCAAATGTATAAATGGTATCAGAAATGTCCCAAGGACAGTCAAAGATTTAAAAACTTTCATTCGATTATGTCTAAAAGACAGTGACCACAATGTCTATGCATTATTGCTGATATTTTGATTTACATGAACTTCAAATGTGAAACCGCAAGATAATTTAACTAAGCTAAGCTAAGCAAAAAAGTAGGCTTACGCTCAGAGCCCTGATAAGAAATCAGACATGATTCATGATTAATGAAACAGCGTGCACTGTGGTTTTTCAGTGTGGTTTACTGCTGAGCTCTGGAAACTTCAGTGATGAGGTGATGAATCGTGACATTGATGCATTTTCCTATGAACGGTAAAATAGTACCAGTTAACAAGTACAATGATGCAGCATAAACTAAAGTTTATATTTTTCTGTTGTGAAATTTATGTGAGCAGTAATCCAGATCAGTTGAATATTGTTGTTAATGTTTTTTTTTCCACCTTGTCTTTCTTTTGCAGAAGAGGCGATCTAATCGTCAGGTGAAGAGAAAGAAGTATGCTGAGGAGCTGGAGGCCAGGTTGTCAGATGATGAGGTCAAGGTTATTGTCAAAGCCAAGAAAACCAACACTGCAGCATCCAAGCAGCCTGCTGTTCAACTCTTTGTGGTAAGTACTTCTGCCTACAACTTGCTAGTAGCTGAGAGGTAGAGTTTAAATTCATTCAGTTTTGAGAGAACATGAAAAATATTGCACAGGAGTACATAGTAGAGCCAAATGATTTTAATTGCTGATGAATCTTAGTCTCTTTAAGTACTTGTGGGCTTACAAACAACAATCCATGCAAATGATTGTTTTTTGTGGCAATGATACAGAGGAATATTGTTGAGAGAACTTTGTATACTGAGAAACAAGAACACATTTCATAGAACAAAACAGCACAACATGCTCTGTGAAGTGCAGCACAGCCTGTTCTTTTCACCGACACATTGTGACGTACAAACCAGGACCCCTGCAGTAAGCCTGTACAAACAGGGGAGATACATATTCAGCGCCTATTTTTAATAATTTAGATGCACACAGGGAAATTAGGATGGGATTATTGTGGCGAGAGCTCTGTTCAAAAACCCTTTTCTTCAGATATATTGTGCAAAAGTTCTGCCTTGGTTTTCATCATCTAAATCAGTCACACTGTTTTCAGTTGCACTGCACCGGTGGAGGCAGAGCTGGGATAGCAAACTCTATCCCCTCATGTCAGTTTTATTTACGTGATAGAAAATCACAAATATGCCAGGGGGCTTTACAATCCATGAAACATGTGACAGCTCCTTATCATAGGTACTGTATTCAGATAAGGAGCAAAAAGCTGCGTAAAAAAAGAGAAGAAACCTCTGTAAGAGCACAGTAGCGAGCAGACTGTGCAGTCAGTTTCCTTTTTTGTTATTACAGTGTGGTGTGTGGTTTTTGTTTGCATTGTCCTTAGGCCTATGCAAATTTTTGCTCTGGGAGACTATGAAGTAACACTTGAATGTTTCATGTTCACTGCATTTGCAGGAGAATCCCAGTGAAGAGGATGCTGCTGTTGTTGACAAAATCATGTCTTCACGTATCGTCAAGAAGGAGGTAGTGACTTGCTGCTGCTTTTTTTTCCCTGCTGTTTAGTGATTGTAAAAGATAAATTACTGCACAATTAGGATAAAAGCTACTATTGCAATTATTTTGCTGGATATTGAGTTCTGAATTATTGATCACCACAAATAATCTTGTCAGTACAACATTGTTATACTTGATAATTGTGTCTGTAATAAAATGTTAAACGTGTGATTGAATATTGTTCTGTCATTTTAAACCTCTCTATCAGGTCTCCCCAGGAGTCGTGGTCGAAGGAGAGGAGTTTTTTGTAAAATACAAAAACTAGTAAGTTCAGTCATTACTTATTATTCATTACACCCTAATAGAAATACTAGCTAAAATGTGAAATTTTGGTATTATTATGCCTGTAATCATCCCAGTTTAAATTAGCGAAAGGAAATACGTTGACACAAGTGTCTCAGGCATGCTTTGGACAGCTCTCAGTATTGCCATGTAAATTTTGCAGCAGTGATTAAATTTCTCTTCTATGGGGCATTATTAAAAATTCTTGTGAACCATAGGTTTACCACCACAGCCTACCAGAAAAATAATTTGTTTTCACTTGGCAGATAATCTTCAGCCAGATCACATCCATCATGTTTTCAGCCTAATGATGAAAAGGATTGAAAAATTTATGTCATACTAAGAATCTGATGAAACCAAGTATGATGGAAGAGACTAGCGACTTTTTCAACAACATGAAAGTAAAAAAAAATCAGCACTCATGTGACCACATCTGCAATCTGTGATCACACCTGCTGGTCTCAGCGGTTGCCTCAAATACTGTTTAGAAGGTGTTTTTTTTTTAGGGTTTCTCACCTTAGTCTGAATGTGTTTGTGTGTGTGTGTGTGTGTGTGTGTGTGTGTGTGTGTGTGTGTGTGTGTGTGTGTGTGTGTGTCTGTGTGTCAGCTCCTACCTACACTGTGAGTGGGCCACAGAGCAGCAGCTGGAGAAGGACAAGAGGATTCAGCAGAAGATCAAACGTTTCAAGATGAAACAAGCACAGAGGGCACTCATCTTTGCAGATGTAAGGCTGCATGGCTGTGTTTTCTGTCTGTGGACATGCCGGATACTGTCTTTATGTTCACAGTCCTTATTTGGGCATTTGTTATGAGCGGATGTGTGTTTTCACAATGTGGTGTCTCCTTGGACCTGTGTGTGTGTAGTGTACATGCATATGAATGTTTTGTGTGTGTGTGTGTGTGTGTGTGTGTGTGTGTGTGTGTGTGTGTGTGTGCGTGTGTATTTAATTTACTTTTTTGGGTCTTGTCTGTGTGGGAAGGCACATCTGTGCGCATAAATTAGAATCTCTTTACTCGCTCAGTCGATGCAGAAGTGATACTTGTCTCAGATTCCAGATGGTGAGTGGGCATTTAGGTTTATTCTATGCCTTTCTTTCCCTCTTGTCTTCCTTTCTGTCTCTCTCAGATGGAAGAGGAGCCCTTTAACCCTGACTATGTAGAGGTAGACAGAGTGCTGGAGGTGTCGTATTGTGAGGACAAAGACACAGGAGAGGTAAAGTGAATCCTCTTTCATTTGTTAATCATATCTGCCAGTAGCAGAGTAGCAGTATCTGTGTGTTTATTTGTGTCTACGTGCCTGAACACGTGTTTGCTCTTTTTCATTTTTTTTGTGGTTTTTGTTCCATTCAGTGTATTCTCCACTCTAGTGATGTCTTTGTATCGCAGAAGGGCCCAAGGCCATGCTGACGGGCTTCCTCACAGCCTTTGTTAATATTATAAAAGCAGAGCTTGGCCTCGCTCTAGTCTTTTACTGCGCTAATTCTCCTCTGCCTGGTGCAGGAGGTGGTGTATTACCTGGTGAAGTGGTGCTCTCTGCCTTACGAGGACAGCACCTGGGAACTGAAGGACGACGTCGACCAGAGCAAGATTGAAGAGTTTGAGCAGCTGCAGGCAGTCAAGCCAGACTCGCGCAGGGTGGTAAGCCAAGCCCAATGACATTTCTCAGTCCTTATCACTGCATTTCCATTTTCCTCTTGCGCTTTTGTACTGTATACATTTGTGATGTCATCCTTGTTACTGCATTTTTATTGTTGTAATTATAGAGTTCCCCCTTTAAAAACAAAAATCTATTTCTTTTGTATTATGATATACTGTAGATTAGATGTAGCTGAATCTTTGAAAATACAGTTACACTGCACCCACCAAACATACTGCATGGTGAAATTAATGGGCATCATTAGCCAAAAGACCACACACAGCAGAGTGAACAAACTAAGGAGACACAGAGACACCTGCTGCCAGTTACTTCAAGAGCAGTGAATGATGTTTTTGCTGTAAAAGAAAAAATAACTGTTTTAATCAGATGGTATATCCTAGTTAAAAGCTGAAACTTGAAGGGGAAGACAAAGACAAATGGGTTTAAAAGAGAACCGTGTTCTGCTCCACGAAACAAAAAATCCTGTTATGTTTTTAGTATACTAACCAGACTTAACATTTGTTTTGTAATTTGTACCGTCCTGGATAAGCACAATTTGATCATCACGATTGATTTTCAGGTTAACTTTTCTTTTGCCATAGTCGCCTCCCTGTCTACCAAGAACGTTTACACGTAACATACACGTGTTGTTTTACTTGTACAATATTGATGCAAATGCATTCAATACTGGTGGCCATGCACATACAATATGAGTGGACTGGCTCCAGACAGGTTTGATACAAATAGAGTACAAACACCATCACACCATTGTTTTCTGTATTTCCCTACTTGCCTTACCGTTAAAAACACCAGCATTTGCCCACTTTCTTCACTTTTCCTAAGATTCCCTCTTGTTTACCATTGCAATCATCAAAAATGTTTTTACTCCTTAGAAATGTTTTCATCTAAAATGTAAACGTGAAGTTAATTTGAACCACTCATTTTAATTCTCCATATAAAATGTGTCACTTAGGAGCGGCCCCCGGCAAATCTGTGGAAGAAGAGGGAGCAGTCGAGGGAGTACAGGAATGGCAACAGCCTCAGGGACTACCAGCTAGAGGGGGTGAACTGGCTCCTCTTCAACTGGTACAACAGGTCAGTTTTAAATAGTGTATATCCGTGCACACACCTACAAACTGTTCACACTCAACCCCTACCTGCTATATGGTCATACATGATAACAGTATTCTGTTAATGTGACCTACGTACCATAATTGAACAAAACAAGATTTAACTTATTTTGAACCTATTTAATAAATCACGTAATGTCAAATTTAGACAAAATAAAAAATAACAGTGGAATCAAGACAATACAGCAATGTAGTAACATGAAGGCAAATAATGAAATAAATATTTAAATCAGAATAGTATCGATTTTTAGCTGTTCAAGCAAATGCCTTGGCACAGGGATTTGCTGCCACTTTGCATGGCTGAGCTAGCTTCACTGGCTTCAGTACACATCTCAGACGGAAAGACAAATAGATTTAGCATATATTCCACACCTCAAGCTAAATGGCATCTCTTAGCATACTGTATACTTACAGTAATCCCATGCCAATAGAATACTACAGTGTCTTTATTGATTCAGAGATTTTACATAGGCAGCATGTTTTTCAAGAGGATTCCTCTGGGTACTTTGGATCTGCAGATAATGAATAATGAATCACTTTTCCTGTTTTGTGTGTGTGTGTGTGTGCGGACCACACTGTGCTTTGGCTGTGTTCATATGATTTGGTTGGGCCTGCAAGGAGAGTCAAATTTCCTGTCAAGGTGCACACTGCTGCAACAACAATTGTTTTCCTCGCCCACGATCACAAAAGAAGCGCTGCACAGTACATCTAGAGTACGAAGTGTCAGTGTGCTTGCATTAACCCTGGGAATTGGCTTTATGTGTGAGCATGCAGGAGTTTGTGTATGCCTACGCAGAGAGATTCATCAAAAGTAGAGAGCTGCTTAAGAGGCCAGTGGGAATATCTGCACGTTGCAATTAGCATCAAGGCATAATACCCCCACCCACTGGACAGCTGAATAAATGGTTTGCTGGAGTACACCACGCAGCAGAGGCAGTTGCATTTGCCATTATGTTGTATCTCATCTCTTTGGACTGTTATTACTGCTGATGATGTCGTTTTCTCCTCCATTGTTTGCTTTTTATTCTTTTAGCATCATGGGACTTTTGCATTTTTCTTCCTTTTCTCTTCCTGTATTTATTTAAACACGCTTTTTACCCCCACCATACATTTCTTTTGTTCACTTTAAACCAGTACAAGAGTTGCAATAGAAATTAATACACATCACTTTGTCTTGAGGATATGCAGAAAAACATCTCATGCCGCAGTATCCACTTCCCCACACATAATTTAAACACACTGATTTGTTAATGATTCTTCACTTTTTGCTACACTACTGCCTTTCTCTGCTGTTTTTATTCTACCTGACTTGTGCCTTTACTTTTTCCTCCTCCAACCCTCATTATCTCCACTTGTCAGGCGGAACTGCATCCTGGCAGACGAGATGGGCCTGGGAAAGACCATCCAGTCCATCACATTCCTAGAGGAGATCCACCGTGTGGGCATTAAAGGGCCATTCCTCATCATCGCTCCGCTCTCCACCATCGCCAACTGGGAGCGCGAGTTTCGTACTTGGACCCACCTCAATGTCATCGTCTACCATGGAAGCATGGTCAGCAGGCAGATGCTCCAACAGTATGAGATGTATTTCAGGGATGCACAGGTAAATGGAGATCTTTGTGTTATGTGGTATTTTTACAGTACATATTTGTGATCAGGGTGTTAGTTTGCTGTGCACAAATACTTCTGTTACATAACTATGAATAAAACTTGTAAAAAGATCAAATAAAATGAGTTGGCAGCAATACACACATTGTAGTACCACAACAAAATCAGCACAGGACTGTCAACATATTACACAGGGGTAGTGCAGGACATACAGTATATTACATACTGTCCTCAGTATGTTTCTCTCCGAGGAAAGAAAAGTCAAACAGCAATAAAAATCTTTAAAACCTTTGTTGTATCTACAAGGTTTAATTTTGAGGATTAAGACACATGCCTCTCTGCCTGCGAATTTCTGTACTCTGCAATTAAGAGCTTAATACCTGGTTCCTCAACAGGGGGGCTGGGAGTCCAAGGGGGTCCACAGAGTTACTGCAGGGGGCTGTCAAATAATTGTGGGATCATTTTTTAACCTTTTTTGGTGCACTGTTTTCCCTATCAAGTAATTAAACTATGTTTGAAAATACACGTTAACACAAATCCAACATATTTTGCTATTTGCAACAACATGTCTTTGTGACAGAGGAGTTTCCTCCCTCACCTACTCAAAAAGCAAATACAGGTCAGGACTGCAGCCTGAGGCTCATATGGCCCTTTAAATAATAAACACTGCAGTTTTATACAATGTAAGTGTTAGGGGGTCCCTGCTCCACTCTCTTTCAGCAAAGGGGTCTTTGGCCTGAAAAACTTTGAAGACCCCTGGCTTAGCATATCAGTTTAAAGTAAGTGTACAAAGATTAAAAAGTCTAAGATTGAAGCCTAAAGCCCTGCTAGTGGCCCCTAGAGAATGCACTTTACATGTTACATTATCCACTTCTTTTTAGATGTCAAATCTTCTATACTTTTTGGATATTTTAGCTTTACAAATGTAGATGTAGCAGTTATTAGCAGTCTAGCTATTTCTGTTGTGTGTTTTCAGAAAGAACACTGCTTTCCTCCCTGGATTTGTAAGTGTTTTTTGTCACCACAGTAGTTGTTTTGGTCAGAGAAAAGCCTTAAGAAGCTGAGCGAGAATCAGTCATGGACATTCAGCAGGGCATTCAGCTTGTCTCACATCCCTAACTACACAAATGGAGTCGTGAGGATTGAGTGGCCTTTTAGTTCGACCCGACATACCTAATCTCCCCCTTTACAAAGAGTGGTGAGCAGAAAGCAACATCCCTGAGCTTACCTTCAGAATGGAAAGCAGTGATTCACTTCGATTAAAATAATCACAGTGCTGCTCTTTAGAGAACAGCAGCACTGTCAGCAACATGAAGTCCTGTGAGTAATCTAATGATATGTTTGAAAACAGGAGGCCTGCATACAACAATGGGAGTCGGATATTGAAAAGGGAGGCAGAACGTGATTACCATGTGTAACACAAAGCCCAGATACACTGCAACTCTGTCTCTAATGCAGCAAACTCACTTAGCACAATGTTTCAGAGGCAATAACACCTGTAGGAGGAGGAAAGCAGGCGGCCGTTGAAGGATGATGAATATCTCCAGAGAGTGTTTTCTGTCAGGCAAAAGGTCTGTGTGGCAGAAAATGTATATTTTTGTGACATTGCTGATTAAATCCTTCAGTCATGTCAAAAGATTTTATGAAGCCCGTGATTTCTTGCAGTGTTGGATAGGAGAACATTTTTATGAATAAGTGGTTCATAGTACTAACATGGCATATAATAAGATTCAAAAAGGGGCACGTGCCCAACAGTAAGGAGGCTGCTAGGTAGTTAGTGAGCCTTGGGCAGAGGCTTTCTGTGGTTGGCAGGCCATGTGATGTGTCACAACAGGCAGTTAGAAGCTCTTAGTATTCAGACGAACCGTAGGAGGAATTAAGGCGAGCGAGAGCAGAACAGAGCGGAGCCGCCACCAGGCTGTCTCCCAGGCAGCCTGTGATGTCATAGCAGCCCCCAAGGGGATCTCTCTGTCAGCGCTGCTCAGGCATATCTGAGGCTCCTTTACAGCAGTCTGTTGGCTGGCTGGCTGTGGGAGGGGGTTATTGGATAACTGAGTATCCCTCGAGGACTGTTGTCAAGGCGATAGATACAAATGGAGAGGCGGGTTGAGGAAAAGCCTCCCCAGACAGACAAACAAACAAATAAACAAACAGCATAAAGAGTCTCTAGCAGGTGTGCACTAATGTCCTGGTTATATTGTAGATAGCTTCACGATCTAGAGGTGTGTTTTGAGGTTGTCAATGAAATCTGAAAATAAAGTAAGCCACGTGTTTGCTATCAAGGCTGCAAATTTGTTGATTTTTAACATTAACAGTTAACAGTTAGATACTCTCAGAAAAACACTTTTTTTAATGACACAGCCAAGGTGTGTACAGGTCTTCAAAAAGTCTCAACAAACATTTAATCCAATTTAATTTATCCATCTGTTAATTTTTATTTTTTGTCAAAATGAGTGGAGCTCTTCTGCATTAAATTCCACATTTCTGATGTTACAAAGCTTTAAACCCCACCACTGCACGCATTACATCGTTTTTAGATTATAACTGCACTTGCCTCTGTTAAATTTGGATAAAATTATCTTTAAAAGGTCTTTGAAAGTGTGATGATACCCGTAGATACCGTGAGTACACATTGTTCATCATTCTAATTCATAGAACTATAACAGGCCATGAAGCAAATTAATGCGTTGTCACATACCTCTGCATGTAGATCAGACATAATTTCTTGCTTAAAAACACAAATGTCATCTCTTGAAATTGTGATTATTTGTTTTATAAGCCAATTTGACTAAATTTGCCTTACATCTCTCCCTTTTGTGTCTTAAGGGCCGTGTGATGAGAGGGGCCTACAAGTTCCAGGCTGTTATCACCACATTTGAGATGATCCTGGGAGGCTGTCCCGAACTCAACGCCATAGAGTGGCGCTGTGTTATCATCGATGAGGCCCACCGCCTCAAGAACAAGAACTGCAAGCTGCTAGAAGGCTTCAAGCTCATGAGCCTGGTATGTTTTACATCAAGCTACAGAGATACAAAAATAATAACTAATCTTCCAATGTGTCTATTGTTAAAGCTGCTCTTTCTGGTTTAAAATGGAATTCCACTTATTTAATAAGTGCAATGCTCAAAACATTTTGTCTAGTTTCTTTTCTGCAGTATACTACTACTAGTTAAGTATGTTGCCATGCTATAAAATCACATTAAAGAACACATAATTAACAGCACAGATTTTGGATAGTTTGTTGTACTTGTGCTTTTGACAAATGCAACTCATTGTAAGTAATCATGGGTCTCTTCTTCTCTTTTAGGAGCACAAGGTCCTGCTGACGGGTACTCCTCTCCAGAACACAGTGGAGGAGCTCTTTAGCCTGCTCCACTTCCTGGAGCCGGCACGCTTCCCCTCAGAGAACACCTTCATGCAGGAGTTTGGAGACCTCAAGACTGAAGAGCAGGTGAGCCAACATGTTTACAATTTGTGAAAAGTCTGAATTGATAATACATGCCAGATGACCATGTCAGATGTTGTTTGGGCTCCTGGTGCCTTTTTTCGTCACCTCGGTTAGAAGTTAACAATTGTTCAAAGGAAACATCATTTTTTGAGTTGTAGAATTATGTGAAAAAAGAATCAAAATATTGTTTCTTAGAACTCCAAAACACACATCATGTCTCAGATACAGTATAAAGATCCTATTGGTACAGATGGAAGCCTTGAAGTGGGGCTTTTTCTAACGAGGCCGCAGTGACATTTTGTGCAACACACACACAAAACATATGGTGGATGAAGATAGCAGATAATGGGGTATTATGCTACTCATCACTGCACTATGTATCGACACAACTGCTCACAAGAAAAAGGCTTATTAGCTCTCCTTCTACATTCTGCTGTTTAGCGTTTCATTTTTAGGCAGAAGCACTAAAGAGATGCTTGAGGAAAGACCATCAAAACATGTTTGAAGTGTGGTGCTCACACAGAAAGTTAAAATATTTGGAACAGCTAGTACTCAACACACGGTACTAAATCTAGAAGCTCTTTGTGCCAGTGGGAATGTGAAATCCTTTTCATAGTAGATGTTGCTGTTGCTGTTAAGAGGTACTTTTTCAGCACGTAACAAAACTGATGTTAGAGAGGGCCTGTATGTGTAATGAAAAAAGAACACTGGTAAGGGAAAGCTGGCCCTCTCATTTGGGTCTAATAGTAACTAAACTGTGATGCTGAACTGAAAAGTAATGATTTGGGAAATGTGGTTTTACATCAAATAAAAACAAATTAGCACCATTTTTACAGTTCCTATATGCATATATAAAATATAGACAGTCTGCATAATACCTTTGCAGGTAGATATCAATAATATATAGAAAGTGACATCATAAAACATTGATATGAAAAAGTATAGCTGAGTCTTGTTAAGTGATGATGACTCCTAAATTGATGGAGGGTCAGACCATGTGTGAAAGCAGATACTGTCTCTTTTAAATTGGCTGTAAATGAAAAAATGAAACAGGCAACTGCTGTTGTGTTATTAAACTTGGCGCTAACTAAAGTTGCCACTCATTCTTAACATAATGTAAGTTGTGTTCATTTAATGGTTCTTTGCATCTGTGTCCATTACACAGATGAAACGCACATTTCCACATGAAGTGACACACGTTAATTTGTATATTGGATAGGAAGCTGAAATGCTTTGCCTGATATTTCATTGCAATCAAATTTTTAATACAGTTATTGAATACAATAAATTATTTTCAATTTGGAAATGGAAAACTCACTGGAGCATACTGAAAACAATGAGATTGATGTTTCAGTTTTAATCAGATCCAGCCTGTGGAAACCCATACCTGTGTGGGATACAATATCCCACAGCAGTTAGTGGATGCAGTAACTGTAACTTGTCATTATTTGGCCCACAGGTAATGAAGCTTCAGGGTATCCTGAAGCCCATGATGCTGCGGCGGTTGAAGGAAGACGTGGAGAAGAAGTTGGCTCCTAAAGAGGAAACCATTATTGAGGTGGAGCTCACCAACATTCAAAAGAAATACTACCGCGCCATCCTAGAGAAGAACTTCTCCTTCCTGGCTAAAGGAGCTGGCCAGGCAAACATGCCCAACCTGGTAAACACCATGATGGAGCTGAGAAAGTGCTGCAACCACCCCTACCTCATCAAAGGTAGGATGGCACCTTTTAAATACAAGCTTATACGATCAAATATACTTGAAATGATTAGTTGTGATATTGGTGGGCAAAGTGTTGTTGGCTCAATGTTTAGATTTAGGTGCTCACTATAATTCGATACCTCAAGTGACTGCTACATCTGACTCTGCACACTGGTTATGTTGCCCTGAGACAGCCATGGAAACCTCAACAGACTGTAGAAATTACATATGCACTGAACTTGTCAAGTGTTTTGTTTTTGTTCCTTTTTTAATTAAACCACAGTGTCACTGATGCAAATCTACAGGGTCCTTTTTTAGTATATACTCCTAAAACTAGAATAAATACTTAATGTGTTTCACCGGGGAGATAGGAAAAGCATTTGTAAAAGGAGGGCTTTTGAAATTATCTTTTTGCACACCAGCACTGTGAATAAAGGATTGAACCTCTGATCTTCATGAATGGACATTAAGGGAAATAAAATCTTCATCTTGTAGAAATAAAATCATCATCATGTTGCCGATGTACCTGTGTCTTTGCTATGTCAGGGGCAGAAGAGAAGATCCTAGAAGACTTCAGGGAGGTGTATAGCCCCACTGCCATCGACTTTCACCTGCAGGCTATGGTGCAGTCTGCTGGGAAGCTGGTCCTTATTGACAAACTGCTGCCCAAGATGAAGGCTGGAGGGCACAAGGTGCTCATCTTCTCTCAAATGGTGCGCTGCCTGGACATCTTGGAAGACTACCTCATTCAGAGAAGGTAATGGAGACAGATGATGGACCATTTGTTAGTTCTAGCTTAGTCTACAGAATTCCTACAGAAATCTGAAAAAAGGGATTTTAATAATGTAAATCTCTTAAAGACATCAGGCGTTTCAGAAAACGTCGTGCGTTGCATAAACGACGAAAAACCAGCTTTAACAAGTTATTCAGACAGAATAAGCATACATCATATGAAACACCATGCACATAAAACACACTAAAACTGAAATTTGAAGTGGAAAGTATGTGTAGAAAAAATGATTTGTGTATTTGAGTTTCCTTTTTATAAAACTTTTCATTGTGCTGCTTAATAATATTAATTCACTTTTATCCTTTGGCCTCATTAGAGGCCAAAGGATAGGGATAACTAGTTATTACTCAAAGGAAGCACCAAATCATGTGCACATGGCATTTAGGACTTAGTGATATAGCTCACTGGGAATGCTTAGTAACTGCTACACATTCTGTAGAGGATGATCTGACTCCTATGGCTGCAGATGGTTCGGGACAGTATGTCTGTAGTTGTGTATATATAGTATTAGCATGCAATACATGACAGCCAGTTGGCAGTGGGGGTAGTTGGCAGCAGCAGCATAAATGATGGAGCCTAATATTTCATCACATCAAATGAGTCCAAACAACACATACACCCACCCACCCATACATGCATACATTTTTCCTATCCAGGGCCAAAAGGGCCAATAACATAGCACAGCATGCATTGTACACACACACACACACAAAATATACAAATATACATATATCATCTCAGCCCCACAAAGGCGACCCCCAAAAAAATTCACAGGATTTAAGGTATTTATTTGGGAATTATTTTTTTCTGTTGTCTCTGCAGAATATAGGATTTGTAGGCCTGTAATTGGAGTGAATGGGGAAAAAAAGCAAGCTCTTGTTTCCTCACCTCAGAGCACAGGAGCAGCTGATAAAGATGACATAAAGCTTCTAGGCTCTGCCCAGTATTACAGTGCTTTGAGAATCAAAGTGCCCCTACCTTGATTCCCTGTGTGTCTGTGTGTCTATGTGTGTCTCAGCAGTCGCTTAGGTAATGCCCAAAAGTCTCATAAAAAGCTGAAATGGAGTAAGTGCTCAGGAACATTTAGCAAGTCAATCATGGGGAAAGGTTTACAACCGGCCTTGAGGGTTATAGTTCAATGGTTTTTAAGGAATTTGATAATTACAGATAAGATTTTGGCTTTGTCTTTTTATTCTTACATCTTTGTCTCCCTACTCTCTCTCTCTCAAACTCAAATTCAAAACACCTTTCTTGGCATAAATGTTTGTTCCATTGTTGCCAAAGCAAAATAGCAGATTATTAAGTTATGACATACATTACAGAAATATATTTTAGACACACATTATATACATAATGTTTTAGTTACAAAGAAACATTTAGTGTAGCGCTTGTTTCTCTTTGTTTATGACAGTATTCCACATATTTTGTAGCAAAACTGCACACTGACCTTCCTCCCCACATAGATAAGGTAGTTTCTGAAGATTTGGCAAATGGATAAACCCAGGATATATGTCGTTCATTTTTTCCAAAGAAATGTTCTCTTAAATCGTTGTATTTGTCAGTGTATTAGGAAGTGAGATTCAGTCTCAGGCAAGATATCTCTCTCTCTCTCTCTCTCTCTCTCTCTCTCTCTCTCTGTCTCTCTCCCTCTCCCTCTCTCTCTCTCTCTCTCTCTCTCTTTCTCTCTTTCTTTCTCTCTGTCTCTGTCTGTCTTTCGTCTGGCTTCCCACCAGTAGCTGGAGCAAACCCTAAACCACTGTAAACATGTGAGGTGCTGCGCAACACAGACCTCAGACAGGGTTCAGCAGAAGGTTACAGAAGCCCTCAGGGCTCCACTACTTTAGACAAGCTTGAGTTTCTGTGGGGTTCTCCTGACTGGAAGTGGATTTCCCTGGGGAGGGCACAGGTCAGAGTGTGGGAGGGGATGAGAATGGACACAAGGATGAAAGAGCATAATCACTGCTTGTAGAAACCATTTTATCTATCTATCCAAGATACAGTTTTACAGATAAGTGTAGAAGTGAAGCAAAATAAAAGCAGGTTTTGGAGCATATTTAAAGCCCTAGTCCATACAGTAAGTGCTAAGGCGGAGGTAGATCAGGTTAAAAATTGTTATATAAAGGTAAATTTTCTAAATATTTTGCAGAATAAGCCATGTATACAATGAGTTATTGCAATACGCATGCATCATGGGTTATTTTTTTGTGTTTGAGGTACTTGTATGAGCGAATAGATGGACGTGTACGTGGGAACCTGCGGCAGGCAGCTATCGACCGCTTCAGTAAGCCCGAATCAGAACGATTCGTTTTCCTTCTGTGCACAAGAGCGGGTGGCCTTGGAATCAACCTCACAGCAGCAGACACCTGCATCATCTTTGACTCAGACTGGAACCCACAGAACGACCTGCAGGTAAGACACAAACACACACAGAGACGCACTTAGCAGGAGGTACAACATACTGCAGTAGATTTGTGCCATAAATGTGCAGGCAGTAGAGACTTTTGGCACTCTGGTAGTTATCTCTTGTCTGATGTCTGTTCATATAAACACCTGCCAACAAGACTCATCACAAAGAAAAGTTCTCTACACTGTGTTCACTCAGAAAGCTGGGAGAATTTTATTCTAATTAAAAGATGCCATTGATTAAGTGACATTTGGGTCAATCTAAAGATAACAACACAAAAGCTCATATTTGTATGTGTAGCGCATTTTAATCTATTTGTCTCTGCCCTTCACAGGCCCAGGCTCGCTGCCACCGGATCGGTCAGAACAAGGCAGTGAAGGTGTACCGTCTGATCACCAGGAACTCATACGAGCGAGAAATGTTTGATCGCGCCAGCCTCAAGCTGGGCCTGGACAAAGCAGTGTTGCAGAGCATGAGTGGACGAGATAACAGCCTGGGAGGAGGCACCGGGGGAGGGGTAAATTTGAGAATTGTCCAAATGTTCTGGAATAGAAATGGGGAATTAAATTGTTTAGTCATGTAAATTATGTTGAGTTAATTTTCAAATAGAGGTGTTTGTTTTCAGACAGTGTGTGTGATAAAATACCATCCATTTCACAAGTTGACCTTGGCTTACACATTGCATTTTTCAGTTCAACCATCTCATCATAAAATTATTACACAAATGAGCAGAGAATGGAAAAAGCCTGGTGTGGCACTGTGCTAATCAGGGAGCAGTGATCACACCATTTTTTGTGACAAAACTCGACACTGTGTCACCCATCCATCCTAAAAAAGGGGAGAAATTTGGAACTTGATTCTAGCAAAGTATCATATCATTTACAGACATGTTTCTTACGCTCACTAAGTCAGACTTTTCTGTTGTCATCTTGTGAGAATGAGTGCAGTTATAAAAAATAAAAGACAAAAGATTTCTGCCAATTGTCTCTCCAACAATAACAGAAGTCAACAGTTTCTGATATCAGTCCTGAATGACATCAGAGGAACAGATGGCAGACAACAAGATGCCAAGTGAAGAAAAAGAACTGTTCACAAACCATAAAACTTGGAGCTCACTCTTGAAATTTCCACTTCAAGTGTAACCAATCCTATTAGACTCTAATCTTGTTGTGAGGGAGTGTGTCAACAGTGTGTGAAGTGTGTAGGTGGATGTTTTGCTGCAGTTGGTGTCCTCTGAGAATTATCAGAAGTATAAGGTGGTTGAGCTATTAGCAGGTCTCCACATCTGGTTTGACTGAGCGTATTTGCATAAACATAAACATCTGCTGGGGTTAGATACAGGCCTGCTGATGTTATGATTTTAATAATTCAACATGAGTGTGTTTGACTGTGTGTTGTTACTAACATGATTTTTGTTGTTGAGAGAATTAAAAGGTTTTATAGTTTTTTACGTTTGTGTTTTGCACTTGTAGTCTTATGTTCCATTTTGCAGCTCATATCCATTTCAGATTTAGTTTGGCCTTAATTATTTATCTGCATCATTTGTATGTACAATAGTCTCTTGACCCTAACTGTCTATCTCCTTCTCCTTCACTCTTAGGCAGTGCAGCAGCAGCTGTCTAAGAAGGAGATTGAAGATCTGCTGCGACGTGGTGCATATGGGGCCATCATGGATGAGGAGGATGAAGGGGCCAAATTTTGTGAGGAGGACATCGATCAGATTCTCCAGCGCAGGACGAAGACCATCACCATCGAGTCTGAAGGACGAGGATCCACTTTTGCTAAGGTGAATAAAATAGATAAATACAGCTGCTCTAACACAAGTGATGTAAATTGGAATGTTATCAACTGTTTTAACCTAGTCCTCAACATGTAATTTTAGACAGAAAATACAATGTACTCTAAAAAATATACAGCTCACTGCAAAACCTGGAGCAGCTAATGATGTACCATTCAGTGAATTGTAAATGTGATGTTTGACATAGTTCTCATGTCTATTTTCAGGCCAGTTTTGTGGCGTCCGGAAACCGCACAGACATCTCTCTGGATGACCCCAATTTCTGGGACAAATGGGCCAAAAAGGCTGACATTGATATGGAGATGGTCAACGGCAGAGTATGTACTTCACTACAAATAATACAATATACAGAAAGTAATTCTAAATGTTATGGCTGGACATCCAATAGTGTTGTTTTCCTCCTGTATCTGTGTTGTAGACATGGTAAGCCTTTTGCTCAAATTTTGTTCCCCTTCCATTTCCCCGCTACAGAACAGCTTGGTGATCGACACTCCTCGTGTCAGAAAGCAGACGAGGCCATTCAGTGCCACAAAGGATGAGTTGGCAGAGCTTTCAGAGGGCAACAGCGACAGTGATGACACCAAACCCAAGCTCAGGCGAAACCATGACCGCCTCAACAGCTATGGACGCACGGAGTGCTTCAGAGTAGAGAAAAACCTGCTTGTTTATGGGTAAGATGTTTATCCATTAAGTCATAGCAACTGTGTAGATCCTGACCATAGATAGGGACTGAACCAGAATGTTTAAACAGAAACAGAAACCTAAGCAAAAGAAAGATAAATCTAGCTTTTGTTTCATCCCAATATCCCCTACTGTGTAACTAATGTCAGTTATATAGAAATAAACGAGGCTGTCATCACTGAAAAATAGAGCCATATATAGATGTCAAGTTTCACAATAAAAATGTCTTCCAAGTAGACTTGACAAGTGACACTTTAATATTCTTCTTTAATATTTGGCTTTTCCATTTTGTGGTTCAGGTGGGGTCGTTGGAAGGATATTCTCAACCATGGGCGTTTTAAGAAGCAGCTGACTGAAAGGGATGTGGAGTCCATCTGCAGGGCCCTGCTGTCTTACTGTCTGGTCCATTACCGTGGAGATGACAAAATTAAAAGCTTCATGTGGGACCTGATCGCCCCAACTGAGGATGGACGCACCAAGGAGCTGCAGAATCACCTGGGTGAGTCTCAGACCTCCAGCCTACATTTAACTGGCCCTATCTGAACAGATAATGGCACCTGGAGAGGTTAGACGAGTTGGGATTTAGGAAACTATTTAAAGTTCCCATACTGCACTCTCAAACAAGCGGCAATCTTTTTGGCTAAAAAAAGGAAAGCAATGTCCAAAGTGCTTCAAACTGCAGTTCCCCTAACAGCCACTTGAGGCTGGCTCCAAGAGCAAGTCAATCCCCACAGACAACCATGTTAAAATGCCTAACTTTACAGCAGAAATAAACATGTTTACAGCCTGGTGCAAAGAACAGTTTTGGTCTCTATAGCTAGTTTCCCAGTTTATGACAACTGCATGGGTGTCGAATGTTTAATTTAAATGGCCCTTTTAAATTTTATCAAGGCTTGAAGTTCTGTCAGCGCCACCTTCTTGTCCCAAATGCAGTCAATTTTGGTTCCAAAAATTAATGATTGCAACAGCCAAAATGGCTAACTTGACGTCACGGTGGCAAGGTTCATTATTTTTAGTCTATGACTCTCAACCTCTCTTTTTCCTCCAGGTTTGTCAGCTCCAGTCCCTAGGGGCAGAAAGGGCAAGAAGATGAAGACTCAGTCTAGCTCTTTTGACATCCACAAAGCAGAGTGGCTGAGGAAACACAACCCAGAGCACATGCTTCAGGATGACGGCTACAAGAAACACCTCAAACACCACTGCAACAAGTAGGTGTTCCCCCAGATAAATATTCTTGATTATCTAAAATAATATTATTGGATGAAAGAGGCAGTCGTAATATCCTATATTCACACATTTAACTTGCTTATAGTGAACATGGTGACTAATAGTCCATGGTTGGTTGGTTTTATCTCTTGTGGGTTGAGAGTGTGCTTTTGTGTCTGTGTTTAAACCTTTATGCTGTTATAGCAACTGGCAGGCGGTCATTATTCTCCTCTAGCACCGATTGTATCAGTTTATATTTAATAGAATGAAGCCTAAGTATTTGAAAATACAATTTGCACGTGGCTCAAATTCTAACTGAGGCACCTCCAAGCCACAGTAATTAGGAGGCACTAAAACATCTATTTGAGCCGACAGTCGACTGATTCATTAACGGATGTGCATCACATTGAGACCAGCTGACTGATATGATTCTTAATGAGACTTCAGCCCAGCTAATGGCCGTCATAGATCTCTGTTATTTACAGACAGGGGGAAAGATGGCTGCTATCAAAACATGGGCCGCTGAGATATAAAGCCAAATAGATGGCTGCTTTCTTTTTAAAAGGGGGGCTTGTGTCTGTAGGGCTTTGGACGCAGAGCGCTGTGGCTTCCATAGAAAGTTCTCCATTGTTTGCCGGTCCAGTTGTGCTGAATCCAGGGATTGTCTGATATGTGACACGCCAGGCAAATGGGGACACACAGTCAGCAGGGTTTGCTGACTTCTGCTTTTTCACTCCGAGGACCTGGAATGTGACTGGTGGGGGTGGGTCGGGGGTTCACGGGCTTCCTTAACAGGGCCGTAAATTTAGGACTCCTACACAGACAGGGAAACTTTAAGAAGTAGCGGGAGATGATTCTGACAGTTTCCAAAAGTCTTGATAAGTGATAAAGACCATCATGCAAGAAAATCTGACCACTGTGGGTCATCATGTTGTGTGAATTTCTTGATCCTTGAGCAGTTTGTGTGTGCTTTTTGTTTTGAGGCACATAAAACTGTCACGATGTTTGTGTGTTTTGAGTCAGAATTGCACGTGTGACTCAGTATCTCCCCGTCGCGCAGGTTTTTTTGATGGATTGTTTTCTCTGAACAAACCATGAGGGATTCTTTTCATGCCACTCATGTCATGCATACTTGGCTTATTTGCTTCTGAGAGACTGTGCCGAGTTTCTCTGCAGCCACATTGAGTGAACCACATCACACACACACACACACACACACACACACACACATCGCCGCACACTGACTAACAAAGGCTTGAGAGTAGAGTGATGAAGGGCTGTGCTGACAGGCAGAGGAAGCAGCAGCTGCTCTTGGGCGGGTCCAGTCACACAGGAGGATGGAGGGTGGAGGAGGAAAAAGGGAGGAAGTTCAAGACTTTGATTTACCAGAGCTACAAGTCCAGACTGGTCACTGCAGGCATCCATCACTCTGACAGACAGACAGACCTGAGGGCTCTGCAGTTTTTTCTAGTCCTGTCAGTGAATCAGGGAAGGATTTGAGGCTCATTTATAACAATATTTAGCTGAATTACAGCATGAAAAATGATGGAATGCCTGACATGCTATATTTCAGCACTGCAGTCCACAACTCTTTCAGTGCTTTTGAAAGAGGAGCAGCAGTGTAGAGAAGCCTTGGCAGAAGAAGAAGCCACATGTTTACATAATATCATAGCTAAGTCAAGAAGTAGACTGTGTCAGCTTATCTAGAGAGATTGTTCACTTGCCTCTTGCTTTTTTTTTTTGGAACTTTTAAACATCAGTAGTCTTGCAACAGGTGCTAGACAAGTGTGCACCATGCTACTAATAGTGAGGATTATCAGATGAATTTTGAGGTACTTGGCAAATGGTTCATTTTCCTTTTCTAATTTGTTTTGAACAAGTTGTGTTTGAATAGGGTTGTTTTAGGGGCTTTGTTCAGAAAAGACAGGTTTGTCAGTTTGGATGTTTCCTTAATTTCCCTGCTCATTTGGCTATGTCATTGGAGAATTGTGTATCCTCTGAGATGTAACCATTCTGTAAAGAGTAATTGTAGGACAGCTAATAACTCCACAGTAATAGCAATACCCCACAGAGTCTTTTGCTCTCATGCCAGAAATCCTTAAAACCTCCATGCTGCATTTTTTTTTGAACACCAAGCATTACACGAAAAATGATTTTGTGTTGAGACAAAATGATTACACAGAGCGCCTTTCTACATTAAGCAAAATCTCAAGGCATGCCAGACGTTACAGCCTGGCACACCAGCGCACCACAGTTCCCACCACTTCACCGTGTCTTTGCTCAAAGCCTGCTGGCTGCGATGTCTGATCATGCATCACAGAGCTAATGTCTCCCCTGTGAGTCAGCCTCTCGCTACCTTGTCAGCCTCGACTTCCCAGCCTTCATCTACTGCCAGAGCACGACCACATGACGACTGGAGAGAGACTGTTGTCTGTTCATTCAGTCCTTGGAGCCTGGCTGTGGAGCTGCCTGTGACTCCTTGTGTGGTCTATACACTAATGTCGACTTCAGACTATGATTTCCCACATTAATTGATTAGTGTGTATACCTTCCCTGTGAAAGGCCTGTACAGCTAATGATTTATAGCTGTACACACACACAGACAATCCCAGAATGCAGGCGTACATATTACACATAAATTAATTTGAGTGTATGCTGATTGTGTGATATGACAGGATGAAGACTACTCTGTCATTTTAGAATTACAGCTGAATTGTCACACATTTGACTCATTTGCATTGTGTTCAACAGGTTGCTGGGCGCGTGTGTGTGTTGGTTCTGCTCGCTCAGCGTTTGTGCATGGTCAGGGCTTTGTTGTGACCACTGGGTTTTCTCTGTGCAGGGTGCTGCTCAGGGTCAGAATGCTCTACTACCTGAAACAGGAGGTGATAGGAAGCCAGGCCCAGAGTGTGTTAGACGGCGCAGACTCCAGGTGAGACCTTACTTTACCTTACATATACTTCCTGCAATATGTTTCACGATTGTCAGCTTTTCAATCTACAACTTTGACTGTATCAGATTTTTGCAACACAAGCATATGACAGTAAATGGTACCTAACAGTCTGCCAAGTGTGGTTGTAGAATTCCTCACCTGCTTAGATAAAATGAGCCAGATTGATGATATACACAGAAGGTCAGATGGACTTAGAAGCTTCAGTACAACACGGCACACTCAGCAGAGTTATTCTTTGACAACAGCAGAGTTTCCATATCAAGGTGAATCAGCTGCCTCAGATTTTCTTACTTGAGTGGCGAGTATGGCCATCAGCATATGGCATCAACCTGTTGAAGGAAGAAACAACTGATCAGCCAAAAGAGTAAGAAGGTTGCAGAGCTCCACCTGCTGGTGAAAGATAGACTGTTGTATTTCTGTTCTCAATTTTAAAGTGCTGTTGAAAATGGTTTATCAAATCGCTGTTAACAAGGAAATCACCAAAGAAAGTTAAAGGAGGCTTTTGTTATTTCACAATTCTCATTTTGCCATTTCACAATAAAAGCCCTTCATGGGGAGCAGTGTGTTGGGCCTCTTGAGTTAAAAGTATTTGCAAATTAATGCAAATGGGAGTAGAGTAAAAAAAGGAACTAAATGAATTAAATCAGTGAAGGCTTCCCTGCATAATATCCATCAAATGTCCTCCTCCTCTTTAGTGAGATAAAGATCTGGGTGCCAGACCCGGACCATTCAGAGCTTCCTGCCTTGTGGTGGGATGCCATCGCTGACAAGTGTCTGCTCTTGGGTGTCTTTAAGCATGGTAAGAAACCTCAGCTCTTTCTTTGACTTGTTTACTTGGATTAGGATTATCCGATAAGAAACTTGAGCTCTAGAGTCGAAATTAAGCTCAACTAGTCTCTACTTTACTCTTTAAAGCATCTGTGGTCATTTTACGGAAGGGGGAAAAGTCCATACCTAACATGAAAGTTATTACCAACAGCTCAGCACTGAAAGTTCTCCTAAGACTCTTTGTTTAAAAAAAAAGTTGGCTTCACTATTTTCAGTGTCTGTTTTCCACTCATACCAGGTGATTGTGGGAAATCATTCAGCTTGCGTATGTTGCCTGCTCCCTATCTAACAGTTTCCATGCATTACCCTTAGCTAACTTTGGCACTTGCTTATCCTCCTGTGCACTCGCAGGTTATGAGAAGTACAACACTGTGCGTGCAGACCCAACCCTGTGCTTCCTAGAGCGTGTGGGACGACCGGATGAGAAAGCCATTGCTGCTGAACAGAGAGGCAATGATTTCATGGATGGGTCGGTACAAACGTTATGTGGCCTTGCTTTAAGTTTTGACGTTTTTAAATGGTGTGTCAGCTTGGTAGTCAACTGCAAAATGACACAAACTTCATCTGTGTGTGTGTAGGGATGTTGATGATCCAGAGTACAAGCCTGCTCCAGCCCTGCTGAAGGACGACATGGAGGTAAGGACATGTGTGCTGATCTGACTGTTTTAGGAAATGATCCCCTCTGTATTTGAGCACATTTGTGACTAATAATAAAATCCATCACAGTCTGGTACCTTAGGATTCCTGGTTACAGTATGTGTTGTCCTGCCATAAACACACTCTGTCTTCTCATGCAGGATGACGCCTCCTCTCCTGGAGACTTAGTTGTCACTGACAGTGCTGGAGGTGAGTTTTAAAACGCTTGTAATCCACAGTGGATTATCAGTACGGTGATGATTATAAATGCAGGCTACCCACAAGCGGCAGAAATCTGGAAAAGTTGTGAAAATTAGTTAAGATGAAAATGGCACAACATGCCTCCTACAAAAAACCAAACACTGATATAATGGCACTCATATTTTGTGGATTTTAACACACTTTGTGTATTATTCTGATCCAGATGCTGTTCCAGTGACAGGTGAAACTTCCTACTGGCCCTCACCCTCAGTGCTAACAGCCAGGCTGAGGCGACTGATCACAGCCTCTCAGCGCTACACCAAGAGCCGGCAGATCCTCCAGATCCACCAGACTCAGACTCAGTCTCCATCGACCATGATACTGTCTGCTCCACTCTGTCCACTGCCCCCGACACTCAACGACACCCTCAACCCCAAGATGGTTGCAAAAATTGAACGTCAGCAAAGGTCAGAACACAAAAGAGGCCAATGTATTTTGGAGATTTTGATCAGTGAGAAAGAATTTCAGTTATTGTTGGAAATTTTTACTACAGGGTGTATTTTTCACTTCCCTTAGATGGACCAGGCGAGAAGAGGCTGACTTCTACCGCGTTGTCTCCACTTTTGGTGTTGTTTTCGACCCAAACCTCGGCCGGTTCGACTGGACCAAGTTCAGGGCCATGGCTCGGCTGCACAAGAAGACAGACGAGAGTCTGCAGAAATACCTGTGTGCTTTTACCGCCATGTGCCGTAGGGTGTGTCGCCTGCCACCAAAAGAGGGAGGTCAGAAGTTTACTTGCTTATTCCCATGTATAAACACACACACACACACACACACACACACACACACACACAGAGTGAAGAAGGCATGACAGTCACAAGATCATATCAACACTTTGTTATTTTTAGTCACCCAATATGCATACAAAGTGTGGCAGTGTGTTATACCCTGAGATCCCAATAAGAAATTATTCTTACCCAGTTGCATCTTTAATCTTTTTTTGGTAACAAATGAACTACTTATTTTAAATGTTAGATAAGTAGGGATATTGTGTCATATATTTGTCTAGAAATAGCTGGTGTCTATGCCATATTAGCATGAGGATGTTTTGGGTTTTTTAAAGATTATTTTTGGGGGCATTTTTCCCTTAATTGACAGGATAGCGTAAGATGGACAGGAAAGGTGGGAGAGAGAAGGGGGAATGACATGCAGCAAAGGGCCATAGGCCGGACTCAAACCCAGGATGCTGCAGAAGCCTCAGCCATATGGGGCGTACACTGTACCACTTGAGCTAGAGGTCGCCCAATCATGAGGATGTAATTATTGTTTAATTTGCCATGCCCTGATGTGACATATACACTTTTCTTAAGATGATGTCAGTAACATGGTTTCAGCTCACTGTAACATTTATTATGCTTACACCTGGCTATAAATGGTTTTATTCTGGAGAAAGAGGTCGGTAGCACCTAAATAAACACGCTGGCTCAGCAGTACTGAGGTAGAGGGGCTGATAAGGTTAATCATTAGTGGAAAGACAAACAGTGTCATGTTTAAACTTCAGACACAAACAGGTCTTTTGGGTTGTGCCTGTGAAGCAGCTTTTATTTCCTCTTATGCTCTCTCTCTCACACCTGCTTCTCCGTCTTTGTTCCAGACTCGGCGGTGGACCCGTCTCTGAACATCCAGCCCATCACAGAGGAGCGAGCGTCTCGTACGTTGTACAGAGTAGAGTTGCTTCGCCAGGTGCGGGAACAAGTCCTTCGCCATCAGTTACTCTATGAGCGCCTGCCGCTGTGCCAGATGAGCGCTGACTTACCTGTCTGGTGGGAGGCTGGTACCCATGACCGTGACCTGCTAATTGGAGCTGCAAAGCACGGTGTCAGCCGCACTGATTATCACATTTTGAGAGACCCTGAGCTCAGCTTCATGGCTGCCCAGCGCAACTACAGCCAGACAAAAGCTACGCAGCAGCAATCACGCACATCCACCCCACTTCTACACCCTCAGTGCCAGGCCACCAGCTCATTGCTGACAGGCTCTCCGCTGCCTCCACCTGCCCAAAGAGATGCAGAGCACAGTGGGGTTATACCCAAAGTGGAGCCAGCCTCTGAGGGGGAGGAGAGCCGGGAGAAGCAGGCGGAGAGCTGGAGCCCTCCTCGAGCACCAGCTACTCCCACAGGTCTGGAGGAGAAGCCGGTGTGTGAGACAAAAGACAGTGAGAGGCAGATGGTGGCGGCACGAACCAAACCGCTCACACCAAACTCCTCTGAGAGGAAACCTAAAAAGGCCAGCAAGAGGGGCCGCAGGGAGGCCAGGCGTGGCTCAGACTCCGACTCAGATGGCTCCTCCTCAAGCTCCTCATCACGTTCCTCTTCCTCCTCCTCCTCATCTTCTTCTTCCTCGTCACATTCCGGGTCCAGCTCTTCTTCCTCTTCATCGTCTTGTTCCTCTGGCTCTTCATCATCATCGTCCTCCTCTTCATCTTCTTCTGATGACAGTGACAGTGAGGGAGAGGAAGGGAAAAAGAAAGGTGAGTACCTTAAACCCAAAATGTTTCTACAGTGTATGTGTCAAAAAATTTATTTTGTGCAGAGCAAACACATTTTCATCGAATTACCAGCCAGCTAGATTGTTTTACATTAAAAATACTTTAAGGGTTTAGGTGTGTTTCTAATGTCTGTGTCTGTGTTCTGCAACATTCGTAGTAGCTGCAGCAACAAGTGTAAAGGGCTTTGATGAGGACAGTGTGGCGTCTCTGAGCACTACACAGGATGAAACGCAAGACACACATGCTGCCGAGAACGGCATCACCAACAACTCCTCACATCCTTTTCAGGGAGGAGGGTATATGCTCGCTGCATCCTACTGGCCAAAGGTGAACCACTGTACATGTGTGCAACTAAGTCACTGTTACTGGTACAAAACAGCATCATGTCTTACTCAGCTTCAACTCAGCTTCAACTCAAGTATGCAGCTCAGATTGAAAACTTGCAACATAGTTGTATGGAAAAGGGAAAAGAAACTGATACAGGAGTATGCTGATGGTCTGTGCTGTTTATTTAGGATCGTGTTATCATCAACCGCCTGGACAGCATCTGCCAGGCAGTGCTAAAGGGCAAGTGGCCTGGAACACGTCGCGTCTACGAGCCTGGAGGCGCAGTGGCCTCCTTCTACACCACCAAACTGCTGGACAACGCCAACAGCCTGTGCGAGGACCCCTCTGCCTCACCACAGGGGTCAAAGGTGACCAAGCATGTTGCAGAAAACAAGGAGTTCTCAGTAAAACTCAACGATGTATGTTGATTTCTCCCTTCCTCCCCACATCCTCCTCCTCCTTCGCTTCGCCCTAATCGTAGGACTCTACCACTTCCGCTGCCATGACCGGTGCTAGCTGCCGTGTTCAGCATGTTTCTCTGGTTTTCTTCCTTCTTTCCTTTGGGTATGATTAGTGGTTTTGACTGCCTGGCAGGAGGAGAGATTAATTTAATAGCAGCCTTCCTCTCTTTTCCCACACACTCAATTTGAATTGGGCTCTGAGGCTGTGATTACATGAGCACAAATCACTCAGTCATGAGAATATAATAAGGTTCAGTTTGAAGCCTCTCTAGACTGAAGGGGTCTTGCTTCTAATCTGATTGAAATGGAGACTTAGGCTGTGGGTGTTCTCTAATATGCTTCTAGGCAATGTGGCTATTAACTTGGCAGGCCTCTGACTTGCTTCCATTTATTCATCGCTTTTGTGTTGCTTGTTGATAAGGATCTTTTCCCAAATTGTATGGTTTTTACCATTGCAGACACCTGCTGTGTGTTACCTTTAAAATTGTCATATGCTGACAGCAGCTATCTCTTTGGCATGGCTTCCCACTACAGTTCAAACAATGAATAGCCTTTACCCACTGCCCTACTAGCCACCACCCTCTGTGTGTCCATGTGTCCCAATACTACTAACAAGAAAATACCTGAAAAATATTTGCTTTTATTGTAAGAAATCCTTATGAGATGATAATTAATTACATAAAGTAATATTCACCATCCCTATAACGAAATCGCATCAGAGATATGAAAAAAACTTAACAAATTTACTTCATGATCCTTAAATCACTTGATAGGTAAAACTGGAGGCACAGAAAGCTCCCAAAAGAAAAAGAGCTAAAGTTTCTCCTTGTTGATAGCTTTGTATGTTTTGCTTGTGGCTACAAATTTTCCAAGACATATCCAACACCTTTGTTTGTCTGTGTGTGCACAGCAGGAGGGAGGTCTGAAGTTGACCTTCCAGAAACAAGGTCTACCTCTGAAGAGGCCCCTGGAGTCGGAGGAGGGCCCCCAGGCCCAGCAGCAGTACCTGGCCCGTCTTCATGAGTTGCAAAGCGCCTCAGACACAGGCCTGGCTGACATCACCAAGCCTCAGTGCAGCTTCCAGACTGGTACGTTCATTTGACATACTGCAAATACCATTAGACTTGTGCATGCAGACAGCCAAATTAACAAAGAATTGACTGTGGTGGCAGAGAGCACAATGAATTGCACATCATTTTCGGACACTGTCTTCCCGATTTCAAGCTCTGATTAGCAAAAGATGTTGCACTATTGATATTTCAGCACAAACATGCTCATGAAGTTTGGCAGCTTGGTGCTATTTGCCCTTTTTTGCATATGATTGTAATTACACAGCAAAGTATTAATAAATGTTGCCTTTGCACCAAGAACACAGTAGGTAGATCAATGGCAGAGAGAAAGAATGATTGCCATTTTCAGATCATGGGCCCTTGATCTTGTCCGACAAAGTGGAGCGCCACTCCTCCAGACTTAAGGCAAGGAAATTAAACGTGGCCAAGAGAAACCGTATTTGGTATTGTCAGTAATGTCAGTAATGTTGATGTTTTCAAACACACTCCTTAAGACGGTAAAAGATGACCGGCTGGTTTGCGCTTTGGTTATCACCAACTCTCAGAAGACACTAGTATTGCACTGTAACTGTGTGTGTCTATCAGCGCTGATCTTTGTTAATTGGACTGTTTTTGCAATAAGGCTCAATTGCACAGAAAGGGGGCAATTTAGAACCAATTATATGCATATTACCTCATCTAAATATGTGCCGATAGCACAGGAGCACTGAGACACTATTTGCTTTGCTGTGCATTTAGGGGTGCATTTTACCCCTTTCAGGTGCTTTGAGCATCATAAGGTTTCTTTTTGTCTTATTTGTGCAGGTTTAGTGGCTGCAAAAGCTGCACAATCCTAATGTGAATTCATCCTAGAATTTTGTTGATGAGCCATCTTGTTATCCTGGTACACCACTAGATGGCAGCAAAGTATAGTTTTGGTGACTTGGATAACAGCATGGTCACTTTCCGTCTTCTGTAGCGCCACTGACTTTGTTTACACAGATATTTAGTTAGTAAAAAATGTGTCTTCAGTCAGAAATATATCATCCGAACATGTCATGAAATACAGTAACTAGAGGTCAAAATCCTGAATAGCTAAATTAATCTGAAAAGCGAATGTGGCAGACATTTTAAGACCATTTCCAGATAACCATTTCACTTTAAATCAGGCAACAGTAGTTCACAGCTAACAAGCTACTTCTTCTGCAGTGCCTTCAGCTCTTGCTGGTCAGATGAGGCTGAACGGAGTACTGGATGGCCAACCAGTGGTGAAGAAGCGGAGGGGAAGGAGGAAGAATGTGGAGGGGATGGACCTACTCTTCATGAACAGGAGTAGAGTCCCTGCTGTTCCTGATCAGGTAAGCAGCTATCTTAGGAGCTCATGTGACGTATATGTAATGTATAAGACAGCTTAGTGATTCAAATTTAATGCCAAGTTTTGTACAGATTACAATGTATGAATAGGTGTGCTATATTTGTTGAACTGATGTGTAAATAATGTCAAACACTGTTTTGTGCTAATGCATCTCCAGGTGCCTCCAGGGTGGGGTGGTATTGGCCAGGTGGGCATAGCTGCTGCCCCTGTGGCAGGCTACAGCCAGAGCTCCAGTCAGGTCCCTGCAGACACTGACACCAGGGTTCCTGTAATCAACCTCAAAGATGGCACCCGGCTTGCAGGAGACGACGCTCCCAGGAGGAAAGATCTAGAACAGTGGTTAACAGAGCACCCTGGCTTTGTGGCTGATACAGGAGCCTTTATCCCTGTGAGTCCATGTTTTTCTATCATGCACAAGGTATCTGTGGTGTTACAAGAGAGTTGTATGCAGTTGTATGTTTCAGACATATGTGAAAAATGCTGAGATTAGTGGAATAAATATACTCTACAGAACATTACTGTTACATAAGTTCACTTACCCAAATTAGCTTGTGCAGAAAAGTTGCTCAACATGACTATTTTCCCCTTTTCATGCACAGGGGGTAAATAAGATGCAAATGCAGTTCCACTTCCAGGACGGCCGGCCCAAGCAGAAGAGGCACCGCTGCAGGAATCCCAACAAGATTGATGTCAACAGCCTGACCGGAGAGGAAAGGGTCCAGATAATCAACAGGAGAAACGCTCGCAAGGTCAGTTTGTATGTGGTTTTGTAGGGGAAAAATGGCTTAAAACATAGCAATTCTAATTATCCCCACAAATTATGACATTGATGGCCAATAATTCATCTTTCAAAAACTGGGTTGTCACTCAAAATGATTATGTTGGACATTCCCTTACTTTTACATTGTCCAAATGTTGGACATTTCTTACTATAATAAAAATGAGATATTACTACTAAATGACATGCTATAGTATGATGTTTTTCATGGTGTTTTGGACAATATGGTATAGTTCGACTTTTTTTATGCTATTTTAGACGACGTGATATAGTATGACTTTTTTAAGCTGTTTTGGACGACATGCTATAGTATGATTTTTTTATGCCATTTTGGACAACATCCTATATGATGTTTTTATGGTATCTGGACTATTTGGAGGCAATTTTGATAGTACCAAGTAGTACTACCAAAATTGTAAAGTCAGCAATATTGCAATGATTACCAAATTGACAGACTTCATTTCTGCAGCTGAGATGATAACATGTTTTCTAAATATAAAATATATGTCTTACCTGTTGTGCATGTTTTATCTTGTAGGTTGGTGGAGCTTTTGCTCCTCCTCTCAAGGATTTATGCAGGTTTCTTCAGGAAAACCCAGAGTACGGAGTCCCACCTGAATGGGCTGATGTTGTCAAACAGTCGGTGAGTCACAATCACAGATAAACACATTTATTAGATCAAAACTACTGTCACAACATCATCACAGCAAGAACAGTGTTAATATACACTTTGTTTGCTACATCTAGCCAAAAGAAATGCAGTTAAATATAACAATGCAGCAACAAAAAGGTCATAACCTATTTTAGAAAGGTGTTGATTCCACTTTACATAAAAGAAGTTTAAACAGTGTTAAAACTAACTTGCAGATGTTTCCCATTTCTTACTGGGGCGTGGGCTACACAACTATTTGAGCATTATACAGAGACAGAGAGAAATCATGAAGCCGTTAAGTGTTATTGTATAATTCTCTTTTTTGTCAGTGAAGTCTATGAACTGAGTGAGTGACAGCTCACTCTATGAACGGATCCAATGCCCGTTGAATGTGAATGGGCAGGTCTGAGTTATGTGGTGTAGGCCTGCTAAATGTCTGTTTTGTCACGCTGTCTCACTGTCCCACAATTTTCTAGCCTACAACTATTAAGTAGAGTAATAAATCTTTAGTGATGCACTAATGATTTACTTCATAAATTAACCCTCACCTCAAACAAACAAGTGTCTGCACACACACGCAGCAAACATGAGAGATCAGTGTTGGAGCGCTGGACAAAGACGAGCGCAGCTGCAGGCAGAGTGCTCCAGAGTGGGTTGCCAGGTACCACAAAACAAATGAAACATTATGTGTAAAGGAGATTAAACTTTCCTCTGGTCTAATCTGGCAACAAATAAACAACACAGATGCACGCCTGTATGATTTGTGCAAAAAATTATCGAGTAATTAGTTGAAAAATTGACCAATCAGGGGAACAGAAGGAGAAAGAGTTAAAATATCAGGAGAATCTGTGAAAATCAGGAGTGTTGGTACGTATGGGCAGGGCTGTTGTATTTAACTACATTAGTTTTAGCTAGGTGTACCCATTTAAATCATTAATGTGCAAGTGTTTGCTCTGTTATTATTACGTTTACATTTCTAATGTCAAATCCTCTTCAGCTGTGTTGTGTAAAACCGCTTACCCTGCAAATGTATCCTTCACCTTTTTTTCAAGGGTTACCTCCCAGAGAGCATGTTTGACAGGATCCTGACAGGACCCATCGTCCCTGAGGAGGTGAGCCGGCGTGGACGTCGACCTAAGAATCCTCTGGCGAAGGCAGCAGCGGCGGCGGCGGCAGCAGCGGCAGCACCCAACCCAGCAGCCTCCCTAGGTCTGAACCCCCTGCTGACCAACGGCCTCCTCTCTGGAATGGACCTGAGCAGCCTGCAGGCCTTCCAGCAAAACCTCCAGAGCTTACAGTCCCTGCAGCTCACCGCGGGCCTGATGGGGCTGCCGTCCGATGCTAGCAACCTGGCTGCAAGTAATTTAGCTGCCATGTTTCCCATGATGCTGTCTGGTATGGCTGGATTGCCAAACCTGCTTGGCATGAGCAGCCTGATCGGAAAACCCGCTCAGGAGGGCACAGGAGGCTCTGAGGAGAAGACAAAGGGAACTTCCAGTGGTGCAACAGGAGAGCCGTCTGCCTCTAAAGCCCCCTCTCAAACCTCAGACACCAAAGGAGAAAGGACAGAGGGCTCGAACACAACTCCTTCCTCTACTTCCAGCTCCGCTTCCTCTGCCACCGCCCCACAAAGTGCTTCAGCTGCCTCTGCAGCCTCCAGTCACCCACTGTCTCTTAACCCCTTGTTACTCTCCAGTATGCTTTACCCAGGGATGCTTCTCACTCCAGGCCTTAACCTTCCTGTGTCTGCCACACAGCCGCAGAGCTCAAACAGTGACCCCACAGCTCCTCCTGCTCATCCTCCTCCGCCCGCAGTCTCCCAGTCATCGTCCCAGGAGATAGAGCACCTGGCGGCAGAGGGGGGCGGAGAGGAGGATGACGAGGCATTAGAAGATGAGGAAGAAGAAGAGGAGGAGGAGGACTCAGCAGAACAAAAGGAGAACAGTGGTCCTGAAGGTTCGGGGAAAGCTGAGTCGTCTTCTTCGGAGTCTGGGAGCTCTTCTTCATCAGACGATTCAGACTCCAGTGATTAGGACTGATCCTATGAATATATAATTATAAATTTATTTATGTATCGCCTAGAAATGTATACATATATTCACATATATATGGATTTTCCAGCACTTATGTTGCGATTTCTTTACATGTAAATAGAAGAACTGACTAAAATGTTGTGTAATAAAGACTACAAAAACCTTAAAAAAAACAGGAAAAACTGACTTAAAAAGAAACTGAAATAAAATTTCAGTGTTTGTTCACAAGGTACAGTCTTGTTTTGAGACATTTTGCATGTCAGACTTTAGTAGATTTCTGAACTCTGTGAACTTGTTCCACAATTATGTACAATTGCAACAAAAAAAACGGCATTATTGTAATTATGTCAGGATTTAATTTTATTAAAAAAGTGAAACTACATCAACATGCTCGTTGAGCTGTACTATTAATATATTTTGATTGTTTGGGGGTCGGGGGAATGACACTTGACAAACACTTTGGTTTCTCTTGTAAATAGTCGGTACTTTTACAGGTTCGTTGACACTTATGCTTTGCAGATCATACGTTGGATTTGTCAGCAATAACTTGGGCAGCTAATGAATGTCACTGAAGCTGTAGATTCTCTGTCTGCCATGTTCCACCCCAGTGCACAACTCACACAGCCTCACCTGTCACTGACCTTCATATCACGTTCAGTTCATTTCTGCTTTAGTTCGCACCGTTTTCTTGGAAACCGAATTACCTGAAGCTCCCTCTTAAGTATCGCCTCGATTTTGGAGGGAATGTGTGGAAGTATTATTTTTATCAATCAAACACACTTTAAAATGGATCATAGTTAAATTATCTGCTGTGATTTTTTTTTTTAACATTTATATCGAATTTTAGAAAGTCCTTATTTTCACCATCACCTTACAAACATGTCACAACATGTCCAAGGCGCACTTTAGCTACTCACTGTAGACATACACGTTCACTTGCACATCTGTTGATTCTGACTACAGTGTCACAGTCTAATAAGCTCCTTCAGCTGTGAGGGACAGAAAACAACCTTTTACTGTGTGCCAAAACGGCCCTCTGAGGTCCTGGCTTAGTTTTGTGGTCTCTGTATGGGAGAATAATTCAGGATTATTATTATTATTATTATTATTACAACCCCGGCATATTTGACTGCATCTTACCTCAACTGTGCTAGATGGATTGGCTTCACTGTGCAGATGTACATGTGCATGGGTGTGTTAGTCTGCTGTCCACATACATAATGTCCTTGTTTCTGCAGGAATGTGTGTCAGAGGCCATTTGTTTTTTCACTGAGAGCTTGCCAATGTGCTGTTTTCTTTGGCTGGACTCCTCTTACCTGCTATCTCCTGCCTCCATAACTTTCCACTCTGAATGTTGTGTGTTGCGGAAGGGGCCTTGCAAAGCAATGACCAGTAGAAAACTACTATTTCAAATGTTTTTGACCTTCAAGCATCTCAGTAGAAATTTGGAGGAACTGACCATTGGATTCCATGTTGCATGACCACCTGTCTACCAAAGTCTTACAGAACAAACACGAAAGCACGAAGCACAAAATAGTTCATATAATCACTAAGATTGTAGTATTTGTCACCGTCTTTGAGTATTACATTTAACAGTGCCAGACAGGTTAGCTTCAGGAAGGGCTAAATAATAGCAATCTGTGTTGCTGGGAGTTTGCAGCTTGGTTGTGCGTTTGTCTCGACTGTCCCGCTGATGAATGGAGCTTTGGCTAGCTGTAGAAGTGCCCTTATCCTGTACCTCACGCTCTCATCCAACTTCTGTCTGACAAACTAACCACCCAAATTTGTGCTCCATGCTTGTGCATTTTGTCCGTCATTCCCTGCACACGTTCAGCTGTAACCAGGATACACGTAAACACTGGAGTTCACTCAAGTACCTTTTGTAATTTTTCTCTGGCACAACAGTGCTCATTCTAGGACTGCTGTTACACAGTGGACTGTTAGATATATGTTTCTAAATTATTTCTGAGGTGAGGCTTTTGTTTAGACTGGCTACAACAGAGCCCCACTGGATTAACTCAGTCTGTTGAAGTATTGCTGTAGCATCGTTCTGTAGTGGGTGAAACCACGAGCAGCCCCGCGGTCTGAACACAAAGACTGAAGACACGTTTTGATTTCTAATGTTGCTTTAAAGTGATTTCCTTGTATGCCTGTTATATATAGACCTTGTCATGGGTTTTGCTTGCAATGCAATCGCATTTTTTTTAATATTATTACTAACAGTACAGTATTTTTCTATGTCTGAGCAATGAACTTAAACATGCCACTGACATTTTGTATTTCTGCACCTCTGCTCTCTTTAGTGCCCTTATGCAAACACCCAGCCATCGCTACTTCTGCTGTAGGTGATTAACAACTTTTGCTACTTTTTGTTGCCCCACAGCGATGGGTTGATGCATTGATGACTGTGCTGAGCCTCTTTAGGACACAAATGGGAAAAAAAGGTAAACATAAGATTTTTGCTTTCATTTTGCTTGTCTTTTCATTTTTTTTTTCTGGGTTGTACTGTACAAGGACTCCCAGAGCACTGCTAGTGCTCAAGAGGCAGTGTTGAATCTGCGTTAAACACAAGTAAAACAATGACCAATATGCAAGAGGAATGACAAAACACACTACTGCTGTACAGGGAGGTTTTCTTTTTGTTTTCATACATGTAATCACTGAGATGATAAAACTAGCATTGGTTTTGTATTTCTGATTTCAAGCTTGATAATATCCTAAATGTCACCCTGGTCAGATTTTGTCTTTTTTTTTTTCATTGGACAGTTGTAATATTTGCAAGTTGTGGTCTGTGTAGTCAAAATAATTCTTTATGTAGTGCAGGACAACGCGTCTTAAAAGTCATTTGTAATTTATTGGATTACTTTCTATGAAGTTCTATAGAGGAAATTGAGGTTTAATTATTTTTATTAAACATATTCTTCTGACTATCAATTAAGTGTGCCTTTGCCTGTTGCTTTGTCTAGGGGCCTTATTCAAGAAATCATCAGCATTTGGAACTTAATGACACCTGTCCTCCTCACTTGTGTACACCATCCTGCTCCAATTTGTTTTCCACACTGACACTAAGTCTCTCCACTCTAGAGTGAGAGCCAGCGTTCAGGCCAGTGAGAGAAGGCACGGAAAAGTATTTTTTCGTGAGCGTGGATAACATCACTTTTTAAGCTTTTCTAGGCACTGTCCAGTGACAGAAACTAAACTTTACTTGCTTAATTAGGTAACTGAATCCTGATATGGCATTTCCCGCTCTACTTTTTCGAGCTGAAATGGTGAACTTTTTTAATCAAATTGCTAGAGTTACTAATCAGAAAACTGGTTATTAATATTAACATCAGTATACTAAGACAGCACATGAGGGCCATTGTAACAATACAGGAAACAAATACAGGTCCAGGAGAAGTTGTATATATACCAGAAAAAATTCAATAAATATGCTTGTAAGATTTCGTGCTTATTTAACCTGTCTACTAATATACACAAATCTGTGCATCAATTAGCCCTTTTCATTAATAATCGTGTGTACTATTGATAGGAGATCTAGTAATGGCAACCAGTCGTGCTTTGGGCTAGGAATTGATTTCTACGTAGATGCTGCCAACCTTCTTTTCACATTATGTTGGTAGGTTTTATAATTATCATAATATACTGCTGTTTGGCCAAAGGTTTATCAAACATTTTCTTAATTATTTTATCTAACACCACATGCCTAAAAATACAGTGCTTTGGTTGGACATCATTGTATATAGAACACTGTTTCTCAAATGGGTGGACGTGAACCCCTGGGAGTACTTGGAGGTACTTTAGGGGATACATGGAGGTACTTAAAAAAAAAGTATTTAAAAAATAGCAGTCATGCATAACTCCTAAAAAATACTTCAACTATAAAAGGTTCAGTAAAAATATAAATGTAAGCTCATACACTGAATTTTATAATCAATATTCAATTTCAAAATCCTTAAGACAAAAAACCCACACTCTCCCCAAACCAGGATCGTTTGACGCAACCTGTCAATTGCCATCACCTGTCAATCAATCACTAGTTGCCGTCAAGACACATACAATGGAGTCATGGTTGAAGCGTAGCGGCAGTGCTGCTGAAAACAGGGAGACACAAGAGACGAAGGAAAAACCAGAACCGACGAAATACCGTCAGTATGCAGACACTTCACAGTATACCATGTCGAAAAATGGCTGAAAACGAAATGTTATAACTTGTAGAGACACGTCAAAATATACCATGTTGAAAAAAAAGGCCCAAGATGTCATAATATAGCATGTTGAAAAAATGGCTGAAAACAACTTAGTATAGTATGCCAAAAACATCATAATGTAGCATGCCTGAAAAAATGGTTGACATAGTATAGAGTGTCGAAAAATCTCACATTTTGACATGTCAAAAAATGACTGAAAACCACATATTATTGCTTGTAGAGACACCTCATAGTTTAGCATGTCAAAAAAAAGGCCAAAAATGTTATAAAGTAGAGTGTCATGATTCACATCATGCAGCCCCTCCTTCTCCTCTGTGTGTTGTCTGTTGATCCCTGTCTCATCCTCATGTTTCTCTCCCCTGTCTGTGTTCTGTGTGTGTGTGTGTCTGTGTGTGTGTGTGTGTGTGTGTGTGTGTTTGTGTGTGTGAGTAAGTGGGCGTGGCTATTCTGTTGCAGGCAGTACCAGGTGCAACTCATTCCCACAATCAAGACCTGTCCTTTAAAGATTCTGGTTTTCCATCCACTCATCACCAGATCTTTCCGTCAACCAGTATATCCTGGCTTTTCTCGTGTACCTGTGTTTGCTGCCTGCTTGCCTGCCTGTTGCTCCAGCCTGTTGCTCCAGCCTGTACTGCGCTTGTGCTTGCTACGTTGCCTGCCTGTCTGTATTCCTACCTGACTATCACCTGTTCCTACCATTAGTCCCTCATCACTAGGACACGCTCTTTGTTGAGAACCAACCGCATGGTGACGTGGGTCCGCCATTCCACGTGGCTGAAGACCAAAGAGACATTGAGCATTTGCCACTGTTGGATTCTGGGACAACTCATCAACCTTAACTCATTCATCACTGTGTCAAAATAAATATTGACTTTAATCTGCCTCTTGTGATCTGTGACATGCTTTTGAGTCCAGGCCCTGTTTAAAATGTAGCAAAATGGCTGAAAATGACATAGTATAGTGTTAAAAAAATCTCAAATGTTGACATGTTGAAAAAATGGCTAAAAACAGCATATAATAGCTTGTAGAGACATGCCATAGTATACCATGTTGAAAAAAAGGTCAAAAATGTCATAATAGTCAAGCCAGACCTGAATATAGAGAATGGGTTAATGACAGAGAATGCATCATTTGAGTTACTGATAGCTAACCTGCATAGTCATAGGGAATCATATCTGCTTGTCTGGAATCAGTTTTTGTCTGTATAAAATGGCTAAACACGTCATAGACGCCACATACTATATTATACTGAACTTATGTTCTATTTGCAGATACATCTCATGTCATTCTTACATTACGTACATTTATTTCTCAAAGAATTGCTATTGTAACATAAGATGAAGGGAGTGGGCTCTTGTTTTTTTTTATTTTGGCTGCCTCAGAGGGACTTTGTTTTTCAGGCTTCACTTGGACAGCAGGCTGCCTGACGACCTTCACAAGGATTAATATTGTGCTGATGAGCTTTGATTCACTAATGTTTTGAATATTGTAGAGATGATTCTGTGCTTTTGTTTAGTCTGTGCTGTTTGTGCCTGTTTCTTTTCCTTTCTTTTTTTCTCTTTTTAAAGTTGTTTTCTCTTTTCTGTCTCAATGTTGTTGAAATGGAAAAACCTTAATAAAAAAAACTTTAATTAAAAAAATAAAATTAAAAAAATGTAGAAAAAATGTCTGAAAAATACATAGTATAATATGTTGAAAAACAGCAGATTTTAACATGTCTAAAAATGGCTGAAAACCTCATATTAGTAATTGTAGAGACAAATAATAGTATACCATGTTGAAAAAAAGGCCAAAAACGTCAAAATTTAACACGTTGAAAAAATGGCTGAAAACGACATAGAATATGTCAAAAAATCTCAAATTTTGACATGTTGAAGAAATGGCTGTAAACCACATATTATATCTTGTAGGGACACGTCATAGTATAGAATATTGAAGGAAAAAAGGCCAAAATGTCAAAATATAACGTTGGAAAAATGGCTAAAAACAACATAGTATAGTATGTTGAAAAACAGAAAATTTTGATATGTTGATAAAATGGTTGAAAACCACATATTATTGAAAATTAAAAGATGTCGAAAACATGCCTGAAAACGAAATGTTATAACTTGTAGAGACATGTCATAATATACCATGTTGAAAAAATGGTTGAAAACAACTTAGTACAGTATGCCAAAAAATCTCAAATTTTGATATGTTGATAAAATAGCTGAAAACCACATATTGCTTGTAGAGACGTCTCATAGTATAGCATGTCAAAAAAAGGCCAAAAACATCATAATATAGCATGGCTGAAAACGAAATATTATTGCTTGTAGAGACTTATTTATAGTATACCATGTTGGGAAAAAAAAGGTCCAAAACATCATAATATAGCATGTTGAAAAAATGGCTGAAAAGACATTTTTTAATGGGATTGATATCCACGAGTGGTAACCCCCAAATTTTAAAGTGTTTGTCAGTTACAATGTTGTTTAAGGAATCAGACACTGATGGAACACCTCTTTATTTATAAAATATGTCAAAGGGGGTACATTAATAAAAAAAAGTTTGAGAACCATTGTAATAGTACAGTTACACTTTGTTGAACATTTTTGTTCCAGCAAAGAGTTAACAGGTTTCGCTCTCTACTGTGAGTCCTCGGTTCCTCCTCTGGGTGGCGCTTAATGATCTCTGCTCCTACTCCTGCAATTGCTCATTGCCTCTCATAGCAACAAGACTCAAGTGACAAGTTGGGGCTTGCCTGAGAGAGAGGGCCAATGATGTGAACTTCCTCTGTGTACAGAGCAGCAGGTTAACACCATGCTGCAGCACTCCTCTGTTACCAGCTGGACATGAGAGACGGCCTGGGATGGTCTTAGTTTAGAAGATCTTCAATCTGCCTCTCACAACCAAAAAAACTCACAAGAGTGACCAACACTGGTAAGTGACTTTGACCCTCTTTATGACTTTTTTTTTCTTGTTTTCAAGTCAAATGTTCACCTTGGATGACATGACTGACATGTTGCAGTCAGCTGACAAACAAAATGGAGCAGTCATTACTCAGTTCTGCATGAGTTATTACTAAATACAGACTTACAGACTTACCCCTCTGGTCAATGTTTGACTTTTTTATATGGCTCTATTGCAGCCAGGCCTTGATGCACTAACAGTGAAGTTTTATTGACAGTAAAAAAAACAAAAACAACAGTAAGCAGTTAACTGAAGCAACATTTAAATGTTGAGCATGTGCCTGGAAATGAAAGTACGGCCTATTTAAATGTAACTCCTGTCAGTGAAGACCAGTCTGGAGGAAACAGGAAATGGGTGTAACCCAGAGAAATTGGCAACACATTTTGCATTTCTCAGAGTGTAAATACAGTGATAACTAAAAAACAAACACCAAACAAGTATGTGGTGTTAAACGACAGCTCTTTATTTCACTCTTTCACTAAAATGCAAAAAAAAAAAAAAAAATGGTTTTACATATTACATTATAGACAATGAGGAAGATCAGGAAGCAGACAACAAAAGATTTTGGTGAGTCTGAGTTTGGGCGAGTTATAAACTAAACAACATATTTTTTGTGTTTGTTTCAGTCTCATTTTTACTTTTTCCACATACAAAAAAATGTGCTGGTGTCTCCGAGTCCTGTGTTTCCTTTTTTTCTGGGACTTCTAGCACTGACATTGTAATGGTGCATTAACACGTCTACTGTGAATGAAGACAAATGATTTTTCTTGACAAATTGGGGCACTTTTGATCAGATAAGAACGCGTCAGGGCCAGGCTATGATTCATATGTTTGAGTAGCTGTGTGCATAGTTGTGGAAAACTGCAGCTGTGGAAACAATATAGAAAGCATGTTTGCGTTTTGTTTTTCTTTACTTTAGGGGGATAACATGATAGAAAAAATCTAAAAAAAATTACTATTTGTTGCATCTGAGAATAAAGTGAATTAAGATGAAGCTGATTTTAGTCCATTAACTTGCATTTCTGTGAAGACATCAATGCTCCTTCAGGGGCAAAAAAGTCTTTAAAGGTCTCTGCTTCCTCCGGACAAAAATGCAGCAGACAGCGTGGACACTGCTTACTTCTTTGGTCTTCTTAAGTATGACGTTTTCATGATGTTTTTGATGGCATTACTATACAATGATTTTTTATGCTATCGTGGACAACTTAGTATATTATGACTTTTTTTTTTGCCATTTTGGACAACAGACTATAGTAATACTTTCTAATGCTATTTTGGACGACATACAATGCTATGACTTTTTTTTTGTCACTATGGATGACATACTACACTAACATTTTTGAAAACATACTATACTATGATGTTTTTACACCATTTTGGACATATACTATAATATGATTTTTTTATGCCATTTTGAACATATTATAACATGACGTTTTTATGCCATTTTGGACGACATTTAAGATAAATATACATCATCTGTACCTAGTCATTTTTTTACTAAGTTAGATATCTGTACACAAAAGAATACCGCACCCATGAATCTATGGTAACACGGTGGCACATGAGGAGCTCTTAAATGTCAACAACAAAAACCTAAATTCATTTTGTGCAAACTTGTACTTTGCCAGAGGCAGGAGATAAACAAGCTGAAATAACACTTAAGGACTAATGCTATTAGCAACTTCATTTAGATCATCACCAGATAAAGAGGAGCATATCTTGGAATGTGTCAGGAGAAATTAATGAAGCAAGAATTAACAACCATCATGCTGGAGCATTAAAACAAAGGTCAGAATGAGATATCGGTCCTTGAATTTATGCTTCCAGAGTTTTGAATGCAACAGAGTAAAGCTGTGCGTCATCAGGGGAAGAAACTGTTTCCACTGAAACAAAGAAATGAAAGCGGTCAGCTATAAAGCCACTTTTCCTCCTCTACAAAAAAAGGGTCAATCAGAAAGTGTGTTGTCTTTTGAAATATAAGATTGTGTAAGATGGTTTAGGGAGCTATTGATGGCATAATGTTAACAACATCTATGAACAGAATGGGCTTAAAATGGCCACATGAACAGGAAATATTAAGCAAATCATCACAATAAAGTCGAATAGTACGATTATATTTGATTTACATACATTGGTACCCTGCACACATATGGTGTCCAGACATTATAGAATTACAAGACAGACTACGATAGAAGATTCAAAATCAAAGCTCAGTATTGTGCAACCTCTCCTAGCTTCCCCATGGCCTCTCAGCTTTTTTTCTTAAGTGTATCTCACACACAGATACACACACACACACACGCAAACACGTATCACCACATGTCGTGTGCAGACGCTGTGATCTGAGGTCTGCCTGACTCAGTGAGGACAGTTAGCCAGAATGATAAACAGCACATGTGGCAATGATTAGACGAACAAAGTCTCTATTGATTCAGGACAGAGGAGGGGAACAAACACATACAGATAAACTGAAATTGCTGAGGTAGAAGGGGACCTTCACGAGTGCAGGAAGGAGTACTAAATTAAACTAAGGACTAAAAGCACCAATAGCACTACAAAAATGCAAAAATGATTTATTACATATTGGAGGGTGGTATTGGAGTTGACACGTGTCCTCCAATCGCCTGTGATCATTTTGCACATAATACAGTCCGGGACAAGAGCTAATTTAACGAATCAACCCACCAGCACCTCTAAAATTAAATAACATTCCTACACAAATACAAAAACCACAAGCTGTTTAACGGGAGTTTCATGCTATAATTATTTATTGACAGGGCAAGTGACTTAGTTAGAGGAAATATAAACCACTACATGGTTTTGTAAGTTTGTGTTCATTTTCAAATGAGATATAATGTTTAAATTAGTCACATTTAGAGGTGCTGGCAGGCAGATTTTTCTAAATTTAGAAACGACCAGGCCAGCCATTCTGCTTCATTCTGTTAATTTTTGTTTTTTCTGGTTTTGGATGCAAGACACAGTGATATCATAATGTCTCGCTTTGCAAATGTAGGCATCAGACTGATTTAAAAGTAAGATATATGAAAAGAGTTGGTTTTTTTAAAGCAAACTATAAGATGTACATACTTTACAATTTTTACAAATTGCATAATTAAATGGTTGGCTGGCTTAAGTTTGTTCATTATTTTTACTAAGAATTATGGCACATGGAAAGAGAAAATGTCAGTTCAACAATGAGGATCAGTTTTAAAAAATATATAAATATATAAATAATAATGAAAATAGTGTAATCAAAGCACTCTTTCTTAATGGATCAGGTGATCAACAAGTCATACTTTCTGCATTTTAAAGTGACTGACATAAGTTTCTCACTGATTGTACTGCACTGCAAGGTTTTATGGTCCCTAATTATCTCTGAGTGTTGCTAATGTTCGTTTCCCTTGTTTAGGTGCCCATTCCTGCTCTGACTCTCATCCTGTGTGAGTGTGCGGGTCACCATGGCAACCGAGCCTCAGGGTAATCAGGGACAGCCGAGGTTTGAACCCAGTGAACGCCTGATCGCTATGTTCAGGTTAGCACTACAGTATCACAGTATTACTCACACTGTGGTCATTTTGTTTATATGTATTCTCAGAATTACAACATCATCTCTATAAGTTGTTAGTATACAGCAAAGCAAACACTGTAACTGATAATTAAACAGACCTTAAATAATTCATCAGTGTCACAGGGGAAACACTGTCTGTGTCTGTTAACAGTTATCCTAAATATAGCAAGCGATATTTACAGTATTTAACATATGGTGTGTTGTTAAAAAGCCCACAGGTTGGCATTGAGACAACACGCTGTTTGACTGTGTGTGAACCTGATTAGTTCAGGAAGTTTCTGTATATTTCTTAAAATGTTTTACAATTGCACTGAGGGCTTTTAAAATCCTTGTGTGGCCTTTTATGTTCTTTTCATATGTTTTCCAACAAACATCTCCTGTTCATTTAACCACTATGCAACAATACTAACTACTAATATTCCTATGATTCAGGGTCTGCTCCAGTGATCCAACTGAGGCGATTAAAACGAGACTGAGAAGTATTCTGCACACATTTCTGCAGCACTACAGGGACAATGCAGGAAATGAGAACACCAATGGTATACACATTTAATGGGATGAGGGGATGTGATAGTAACTTGAATGTTGGTATTAAAGGCGTGATTAAAGTAACACTGTTGCCTTATGTTTAGTATTTCTGAAGAACAGATGATTATGGTCTCCACGTTTTTACTGGTTTATAGCCTAAAGTTTTATGATAAGCAATGGCAACAAACCACGTGTTTAATATTAACCGGTTTTATCAGAAGTGACAACGTCTCTTTGAGCAAAGCAGGGGCCCACTTTCTTCATGATTAGAGAGCTGGGTGATTTTTAATGACAGGTATCAGGTAGTAGAGTAAGGGTCTTGTTGTTGATACATGTCACATCTAATCCATGCGATACTGTTCACAGAATTGGCAGCAAAGTGTTGCTTTCAAGCCGGGATCTGGTATTACAGGATCCTGGAGAGCGTTGCCAGTCAGGAGAGGGACAGGCTGGGCATCACTGACATCTCGGTGAGTTTACTGACCCCTTGTGGTCACACGTGGTATTGCTGTCTGAACAGTACCTTTTCTGCACTGTGGGGCACTGCATGAACACTCACTGAGTGATATAGAATTTGGTATACATTTTTATGTCCTTCTTAAGCCTTTTTTATCAATCAAGGGTTTTTTTGTTTTTTTGTTATTTGAAAGTAACGCACTAGTGCTTGTTATGTGCGTGCGTGCGTGCGTGCGTGCGTGCGTGCGTGTGTGTGTTTTGCAGGGCATCTTGGGGAATGATCTTTTGCAGTGCTGTCTGGTGGCTTGTTGTCTGGAGATTGCTATATTCTCAAACCGTCTACCATGTGACTTCCCTCTGCTCCTTGAAATTTTAAAACTGGCACCATACCACTTCCTGAAGGTGTGTTTCCAAGCTTGTTAACTTGTTGTATGCTCACAGTAGATGTGTATCTGTCTATGTGTGCACATTCATAGACACTCAAAGGAAACACGTTATTTAATAAATGTCCATGACACAAGAAAACGTGCACAGACAGCATTTTGTGAATAATTGTTTGTATTTGCCAGAATAGATGTCAATTCAGTGTTACTTTAAAAGAATAGTTTTACAAGATTAGCTCCACAGCAGAAAATCTGGCTACATGTCTCCCTCATCACAGGAACCAGGGCAGTTTCCCACTCCACTTGTAGTTTTTACATCCCCTCTAACATCTCTAACTTTTAAGACACTTTTGCCTCAGTTTTGTTTTCCTATGGCCTGGCAGGTGATCGAGCCGGTGTTGCGGGCCGAAACGGGCCTGCCTCGTCCTATTTTCAGACACCTCGCTCAAGTGGAAGACAAAATTCTTGAGAGCTTGGCCTGGACCAGCAACTCACCACTGTGGGAGGATATCAGAGCCAATGAGGGCCACTTCCCTACCTGCCAGCAGGTTGGCAATAACACACTACAACACTTTACCTGGCACCAGGAGTAATCTAAGATTTAATACTTGAGTTTCTTCCAAGGTGATACCAGTTCTGAGTAAGACTGAATTAGAAATATGATTAAAATGTTTTTTTGTTTTTTTCTTACTAATTGAATGATAGACCTGGTCATAAGTACATGGCTTTAATAGGGTCTTGGTGTCATACACAGGTGATGCCTCCAACACAGCTCGAAGATCCAAACAGATCAGAATCTCAACATGACAGAAATCAACCAGGAGGTATAAATGCAGTATATTAGCACATTCCTCAATTTACTACACTCCTAAATTGCAAACTGACTACACTATCTTCATTACTGATCGACTGATTTTGCCAGTGGATCTCAATTTTGGAGCTGAACCGTCTACTAGCACTGAACAACAGCATTCCCCATCAGCTGGAAACAGGCGTCGGAGAAGCAACTCGCTCCATGTTTTTGCTCGCAAGGTCAGTCAATCCACAACCCCATTTCCCAAAAAGCTGGGACACTGTGTAAAACTTAAATAAAAACAGAATGCAATGATTTGCAAATCTTTTGTGACCTGTTTTCAATTCAGTACAGTCCAAAGACAAAATACTTAATGTTCAAACTCATAAACTTTACGCTTTTTTGTTAAATATACACGTATTCTGAATTTGATGCCTGCAACACATTCCAAAAAAGTTGAGACTGGGGCATGTTTACCATCGTGTTACATCACCTTTTCTTTGAAAATCACCCAATAAGTGTTCGGGAACTGAGGACACTAATTGTTGAAGTTTTTAAAGTCAGTTACCATGGCAATGATCAAAACTTTGAAGCATTTGGGTCAGCACAACTAGAATGTGACGATATCTGTTATTTGAAGCTACAATTACAAAAAAAAACTCTACCAAATCTCTGTGTTTTATATTTTTTAGATTAATGATGATAGAAATAATGTATGAGTTAGTGACACGCTATATCATATTCTGTGCTCTATTTAGCTCATGATTTCTGATCAAATGGCCAACTAATACTATATATTATCTTTATAATATAAAGATAATATATAGTATAGCATATTATGCTCTGACTATGCTTATATTCTTGTACACTTTCTCTATGTCATATGTTAATGTAATAATGTCTCATTGGTAGTTGTTTGTTTTGGATATTTGGAGATGATATGTTTAGCATAGTCATGTTTTCTCGTTGGTTCAGGTATACAGTTTGATGGGGAAGCGTCTGAGGGAGCTGAGTTCCATATTGGAAATTTCTGATGAGCTGCGGCTAAAGATCTGGACCTGTTTTGAACACTCTCTGGTTCACTGCACTGACCTCATGGTGGACCGTCACCTGGACCAACTACTTTTGTGTGCCATCTACATCATAGCAAGGGTGGGCTATGATGGATCTGAGAGTAGTCTCAGTGACTTTTATGGTCATCAGTTAATATAGTAAACAGGCTAGTATATATGCAGAATTGTCTGTAGCCTAATCCTCACCTACGTGGGTATTTATGAAAACAGGGCCATGTTGGCCAGCACTGCAAAGATGATGTTGGTCAATTAGGAGCTTGAGAAACTAAAGCTATGATTGGAAGGTTTACTTATACTACATTGACTTCCATAGTGCATTCTGACACCACTGTCACTCAGTGTTGCTACACTTTTATGTGTAAATGTGTAAAAAGTCTTGTTAGCAATGTAAGAGCATAGATTTTTGTAATAACTAAATACTGGATGCCAAAGTGGCAGTGGTGAAAAGAACTGAAAAAAAAGATTGTAATGGTTAACCTTGTTTACAATGTTACACTTCAAAACTATGTGACAACTGTTGGGTGTTGTAATGATACAAAGATTTGTTCCAGGGAAGGCAGATAGTTTGACTTTGTTCAGATTTTTGCCATGTACTTTAACAGCAATTGCAAAAGGTGCATTATCAAATACTGACTCACAGCATTGTTTTTACAGATTACCAGGGTGGAGATACCCTTCAAACGCATAATGAGGTGTTACAAGTCTCAGCCACTCTCCAGCAAAAACGTATGTTACATTTTCCTGCTTGTCATCTTTGACCCAGAAACAGACTTCGAGAAACCATATGATATCATCATTAAAAAACTGGATAATATAGTTATAAGATGTATAATTTAAGATCCTACCAAGTATTAAAATTGTATAATCAAATTGATAGATTTAGTGTGCTTAACATATTGGAAGTGTATTTGAGAGTTTTGTGGCTGTGTGTTTGTTCCAGATGTATTAGTCCAATAGTTATGAACACAGATATTTTATGTTATCAGGTTTGCAAAGATGTGCTGATATCCGGAAGAGACACAGAAAATTCTCCGACTGGAAACAACAGTAAGAAACTCTTGAGTAACAATAGCCAATGTGTAAAGAAAAATAACGCTAAGTACTCTATCTGCAGAAGAAAAAGCAATAAATGTATTTGTTATTTTTTTCATATCTGCATTATATTAGTTATGTAAGAAGAGACAGTAATCTGTAATTCCACAACGAGAAGCGAACATTCATTACATTGTCGATTATAGATAATGGAGACCACACTGCCCGTATCCCAACCCCAAACACACCATCAACACATTATCCAGGATCTGGTGAGGAGGAGAGGGGAAATCTCATCCTCTTTTACAACCAGATCTACACAACAAAGATGCAGCACTTTGCCAAGCAGTTTGCTCCAACCTATGTAGTAAGTGAACCATAAAAAGTCTCTGAATTTTGATCATCTGAACAGTGTATAGGCTACTGTATCAATATATCTCTTACGATGGGATTTTTTAATACATGCTGTGTAACTCTTGTGCAGGGAGAGACACCCCCTTTGTCTCCATACCCCCGAGAGTGGAAAGTGTCTCCTCGCAGACAGCGACTGTCCAGCAGTCACTCCATCTATATTTCACCGTACAACACAGAAACCACTCCGCCCCCTACATCAGGACTCTCCTACTACTTCAACACAAGCCCTCCAGAGGTTTGTGGACATAATGTTGGAAATCTTTTTAGTGATCAAACAGTCCTCTGTAATATTGGAGATGTGTCTTCATTATGTGCTCAGTAAACACTTTTAACAGAGCATAATTATTGACTTCATCATGACTGAGTGATTAAATGACAGTTGAACTTTGCTACAAATATCTCTCCCACTTCCACAGCGTCTGCGTGAGATCAACAACATGGTCAGGACGGGAAGGTCACCCAATAGGCGACGCTTTGTGGATATAGAAGAGGAAGAGCAGGGAGAAGAAGGAGATGGCCCTCCAGCAAGGAGGATTCGTTTGGATGGTCAGTCAGCCTGGCAGAGGCGACTCAGGAATGTGGTGAATGATCGTGCAGCAGAAGGGACCAGGCCCAGACATTACCAGTGACGGGATCTAATCTGCACTAAAGCAAAGAGGAGCATGTAGCTTCTCTGCTATTGTTTCTGATACTCCAACAACATCAGGTGTTAGAGGAAAAGCACAGAGCAGCTTAGTCTTCCTTTACAGAAAGCTTTGAAGAATTCCTTTGGGCTAAATTCTTTGTCCACTCAAAGCGTTGTATCCTGCCTGGGCTAAAATTATGCCTTAATACTTTTTTTTGCTCTGCGCTATTTCTGACACTTTCTGTCCTTGAATAATGCACTTAAACCTGAATCAGTTGATTGTACTTGTCCTGGCCCCTGGTGGAGGTACATGATGTACAAATCTAACGTAGGGCATAATTGGACAGTGCTCAGGTGACTTTCCTTGGATAAATAAAGTTAAACTGGGAAAGGATGATATCAACTGAACTGAAATCAAAACTGTGGGATAGCTTGGCTGCCCCTTAAAGCTCATGGGGACGAGCATAAGTACACGGCCTTAATCAAAGTACTTGATTCTAACTGGCTTAGATGAGTGTCTGAATAATGGAGGAATGATACAAAGTCGTCAGTGTACAGCCTTTTTAATCTGTTTTTATCCTGTGATAAAAACAGATGCCCAATGAAAGTTTCTTGTATATATGTTAAAGTTTTACAAGTTAAGACTGTTAAAAACACGATAGAACATTAATACACAGTTCCTCATGGGAATGAAGGAAAGTACAGCAGTTACAGCAATATTAAACTTAATGGTACATTAAGTTTAAGTATGGACACACATACTGTTTCCATATACACAAGTATGGAAACAGATTTAAGAATGCAAAAAACACTCATAAATGTATTTTTTATATTCTTCTGCTGAAGAGACAGAGTTTCCCTTAATTATATCTGTGTTTTAGACGTGCATACAAGAAAATTTTGTGACATCGCAACTAGCTTGGAAGCAAATCACTGTTCAGTATTTAATTTGCACAAATGTGGAAACTTGAAACCTCCAGTGCACATACACAGAAAATTCACTTTACAGTAGGTAGGGCTTTTTTGTAAATAGTTCATTTAGCTTTTATATATATATATATATATATATTATATATATATATATATATATATAATGAAAGATATAATGAAAACATGTCATACGCAAAGTTTTATTTAAAGTGGAGTATTGTTATGTCTTAAAAAAGGTTACTTTGCTGATTTTTAATCAGGTCTTTGTTATCAATGATGTGGATAGTGAGTTCTGATGAGCAGCGTTTGGCTTCCAGCAGCACTGGGAACACCTCGCCCGTGCCGTGATGAAAAGTCTGCTGGGTGACGTGAAACGTCATTCTGCATCACCCATAAGATTTTGGCTGGCAGATGAGTGGAAAGCTCCAGGAGCTGGCAGCACAAAGATTATCTCAACAATATTCAATCTTCACACACTCCCCACACAGCAGTGACACAGGCCTGGTCAAACACTCTGAAACTACTACTTTTTTATTTATTTATATTTTTTAAAAGATGCTGTCAAATCAAAATTTTTTTCATCTGTCCTTCCGAGTGTCCCCATTAACTCCAGGTTTTGAAAAACAATCAGTATTGTAAAGATACATTTCACAATAAACACACATTTGTATGACATATATGTCTTGTATTCATGTCTTTTTATACCATTTGTATTAAATAAATCATTGTCATTATTCTTTAAAAAAAATCACCGATGTTTACCAGCAGAAACTGATGGGATAACTGATACTGTTGAATTTCCATATAAAACTGTGTATAGATCTCTGGATCACACTCAGTCACACTCTGGTGCTCCATTTTAGGAAGCCATTGAGAAGCAAGAAATCTTTTTACTCGGCAGAGCAGCGCTACCTAATGACCAAACAGCAAGGGACTCACTACTGTAATTGTTTGATTAAATATCATTGGTTTTCATTTTTTCTGTCTCACTCTCCACCTCCATATAGTGCTGTGTATCTACCAAGCGGTTTTAGTGTCCTGAGACCCAGTCGACCTGTAAGTAAGGATCGGCTCTTATGCTGGTGATAAATAAATTCATAACTTCCTCTGACTGAATGAAAGCAGAAACTCAGCACATCAATTGTTGGTAACCATGGCTGCACTAAGATTGACACACAGTCCCCTTCAGTGTTTATCAGTAACCATGTTATGGCATGCCACTCCGTTAATTCTCAACCCTAAGCAACATAGGAGGTAATTACAAGGAGGCATAGCTGCCGGCAGACAAAGGCTCGTAAAATAAAACCACACACAGTCAGGTGCCCAAACTCAACAGGAAGTCTCGAGGTTTCCATAGCGAACAAAGGCACCTGAGCCCACAACACTTAAACAGGTCTTAAGGTTATGACCAGTGTTTTAACACTCTACACGCCTCTGGACTCCCATCAGCTCAACACTGTAGAGTGTTAGATTTTGACAAATCATGGGTTGCAACACAAGCCGAGACACCACAGCGGTGGACCCCTCTGAGAAGCCAGAAGAGAGGCCGAAGACAGCCACTTCTACCAAGGAGGCATCTGCAGGGGAAACCAATGGAACGACGGACAAAGACGAGAATGAAAAAACGGAGAGTTCCAGCTGAGTGCCATCTTTACGCCTCATCCTAAACTCATCACAGAGTAAGAAATATTACTTGTTTTTTTCCAAGATTAGAAATAATCTACATGAGAAGTGTTTTCCCATTTTACTTATCAGCTGACTATGGCCTTTCATTGTTTTTAATTCTATCAATGTAACAAGGATTAGAGTACCTCACCATAAAGCAAGCAATTTATGACCATCACATTGGGGTCACTTTGATACAATCACCTCTTTAACTTGACCGCCATGTCTCTGTGAGGCTATTTGACATGACAAATGGGCTCCGTGTATCTGTGTCACTGTGTGTACAGATTGGCCTGTCCTGGGTGAAGGAAGGCCTGTCAGCGGGAGGAGGAGACGCTGCACTACTGTCCATCAACCTCTGTGACATCTGGACCAGCCAAACACACACACACACACACACACACACACCCTATAGAAAAAATCCAGCACTTATGTTCATTTTCCAGAAACCAGTTTGTAATAAATACACTGATTCAAATATTGTGTTGTGTACCTGTGTTGCCTTTATATTCTTTTAAAGCCTTCATTTAGATCTTTGTACGGGTCCCTGTGGCATACTTTGCATCGCCTTTGTTTGTTTTTACTGCCGTTATATGTTCATTCTCCTCTCCTCCTCCATTGCAGCGCTCACACACCTCTGGTCAGGGCTGATAGTTACAACACACTCTTTCAAACGCTTCCAATTCTGCTGCAGGCTAAAACAGCAACCCTTTAAGATAGTCAGCTTATGTTTCAGCTGTGGGTACCTTGCAGCTCTCCAACTAGATAGCATGCTCTGCATATCACAGTCAGAGACAGTGAGTGCTTTATACAGAAAATAATGAAACGCTGCCAAGAGTTGGACTACAAAAATGTTCAAGCACTCCAGTTTTTGCCACCAGGGGGCACAGACAAACACGGAGGCAATTCTCTCTGCTGCCACCAGGGAGCAGAAGTGATCTTTCCACAGCGCTCCGAGACATCTGAGGCTGGCTCCATTTGCTGAAGACATTTAATCTGAAATATAGGTTGTAAGTTTATTACCAGCTAGTGAATGGAGCTGGAATGGAATAGCCATTTCACAAAGCCATATCAAAAATACCCATCTCAGAGGCAGTGGGAAATTACATGAAAATATTACCATTATACAAATGGAAAGTGTGATTGAATAATGTGCTGGAGAAGATAAATGAAAAGCACTTTGTTGGAAAACGTGGTACTAAATAGGTTTTTAATTTCAGTAGTGGGATAAAAGAAGCACATTTTTACCCCATTTCACTGCCAATTGATTAGTGGTTCCACATCTGCAGATAGAGAGGGGGGCTTATCGTCTCATTATCAGTTAATTAATATGCATGCACACATGCCAATTATCTTTCCTCTGCCATTTAGCAGAAATGAGACATTGATGTTTTAATGGTGCCAGGATGGATAACTCCTCTGTTGCTTTAAAGACAAGGCAGGCACATTGATTGACATAGCAAGGAAATGTTAAGAGGGACAATTGAATTAAGAGAAACCTGAAACACTTGATTATTATATTAATACTTCTCAGCAGCTCTACTGTTTTCTGTCCCTTAACAGGAACTGCTATCCCGTTATCTAGCAGTCTTTTTTTTACATCAACTCTCTCATGACATACATATACATGCAAAAAGGGCAAGATTATATATATATATATATGAAAATCCATTATGGAAACATTTCATTTGAAGGACATGCAGAATAGCAACCTATAACATTTTCCACTGTGCCATGACTATTAAAGGACCCAAGGCCACACCAAGTGAAGCAAACCCAAGATGAAAGTTATATTAATCATTATTCGGTTTTACTGTACTGTGTGCGCTGAATTTATGTTCATGAGTCACAGGCCAGTGTTATATGCTAGTGAAATAGGCAATATTATGGAAGGGAGCACTATTGACATTTTTCATTTCTGCATAAATGCTCCTGGTTGCACATTATGCCCAAGGCTGTTAGTTTTTTTTATTTTTTATCTGTGCTCTTTGACTTCAATGCCACAGTGCTCTAATGTTGGAGTGATTCTGTAAGATCAAAAAAAAAAAGAAGACAGAGCTCCCTCGCCTAAATCCAAACATAGGATCCGTGACGTTTCCACACAAAAAACATCACAGAGGACAAACTCGTGCCACCGGAGGCAGCTGCTCACAGGATTGTGCCAAAAAAGAGGGCAAACACAAAATGAGAAGGGTAACTAAAAAAACTCTCTGGGGTGTAATCTCCTTACTCAGTAATAGACCATTTATATGATATGTATAATAGGCTGCCACAAATATTCACAAGTAGTGGTCTTATTTTCAGCCAGCCTCTCTTTAAAGATGTGTTCTTCACAGGGTATCTTTTGTGAATATATGATCAGAGGCACGACAGCCCCGGTCTTTAATCTTACACTGGCCTTGAAGAATGTCACTGATTCCAACCACCCCACCCCCCTCCTCCTCTACCCCCACCATCACCACAACTCCAGGCTACAGACACCATCCTATTCACACTGCAGTGCAGCTATGCATCTCTGGTTGTTTAGAGGGATGTCGGTTTCTTTATTTTGAGTTAAAGAAAACACCTGATATTCATAAAAACTTGTCACAACCATCTGATGTCGTGGTGTCACTGAGACCTTTGAAGTGCTGGTTCATAAACAGTTGATTGAACACAAATAGCAAAGGCTCTCTCTGGGAGCTACTTTGAAATTTGTTTTGTTGACCTCTGTGGGAGACACTGGGTTTCAATGTCAGGACAATTTGTACATACAGACATCTTCTCTTTGTTGTGAGATGATCTGTAGGCTGGGCGCTTTAGTTGTAGCAGTCAAATAATGTGTCTGGAACAGAACCATTTTGCATGACATACCTGTTTACTGGGTTTGACCTTTTGTTTTTCTGAAGGATTATTATCCTTTTCAGCCACGAAACAGAAAAAAGGAAGCAAATAATGCTCTGCACAGTCTAAATAGATAATAAATTGGTATATAGGACTACATCAACATCATGTTCTCTCAATTCACATACATGAGGGGGAAATATCTTTGAAACACATCTGAATGTAATGCAGTCCAGTACAACACAGTCACTAACTATGACCTCAGTAATGAAACATGTAATTTCTGGGTTAACACCTCTATTAGAGTCTCAAAGAAAAAAAACATTTGGGGCAGTTTGGGCATCATAATAGTAAACTTTATGGCAGAACAGTTGATTTGGGTTGCATAATACTGTACATGCGTACCCAATAAACATCCCCCCATCCTAAACACAAAGTGCACAGTGGAGAACCATTTGGTTTTAGTTACACTAAAACACTATGCAGAATTTTCATATGGATCTGATATGAATACATGTTTTGGGATGCTTCTCTTCATAAAATCGCATAGTTGAGTGAAACATTATGTTTATATGTCAGCTTCCAGATCAACAACACAAAAGTTAGCTGGTTTAGTGGTTGTTTGTAAAAAATACAAACTGGATCATCAAACTGAGTTACAGTTCATTTCTACCACAGAAACACTAAGCTACAGAAACACACAGTTATCTAACTGGGCTAGTTATGAGCTAGTTGTAAGTTAGTTATCACTAGGAGTGGGTAAAATTATCAATATGGAAATATACCATCTTACTTCCACTTGCAATATGTTATCGATACTAGAGCCAAATAGTTATTTCTGTTAAAACATATAGGTACTTAAAACCGATTTCCCTGTCAATTTGTCTTACCACAGTCACTTCTTCATGACTACTCCTGGTAGCAAATACCACATAAAGTGAACAGAAGTTAACTAACTTAGAGAAGCACTGTAATTTGTCAAGTCAAAGGTCTGGGCCGACTTTAATTTTACAACACAGATGAGGCAAACAAAATAAATAAAAACACACACAACAGTATATGCGAGAACTGACTCGTGCACCCCTAGTGAACAATGTGGGTATCTTTGCACCCAAGATGGTCTTTTTTAAAAAAAGATCTGATATTTTTTATGGATGTAGTAGCGCCAGGCCCACATGGAGTGTCTGTTCTCAGCCTTGTAGAAAATTGTAGTATGCTGTGTGCCTGTGATAGCAAAAGTTTCTAAAATTAGAAAGGTAACAAATAAAAAATGGGAAGGCAGCATAAGGTTAATGCCACAGGACCTCATATTCAGGAATAGATGCAAAAAATCATACAAATACAGTAGTAAACATTCAATTTAATCCGTTCATCTTAAACCATTTGAATGTGTATTTTACATTTCAGTCAGTCAGTGCCTCTCTGCTGAGGAAGAAAAAAAACTCATCATCTCCTTTTAAGACAAAGGTCAAACAAGAAACCACAGTGTTTCATCAGTTTGTTATGTAATCCATTAGATTGTCCTTTCAATGCTTAGTAAACAACAGCAACTCCACAAAGTTTTTTGGGGGAGACAAGAGTATTTTTATGATTTGGACAGCTGCTTAATGGAGCTCACATCCAAAAAGGTAATCTTCTTGAACTATGGGGGAAATGTCCCTGGAGCAAAGCTGCTCACAATCCATCTACCCGCTGCTTCCAAAAGGATTCGCTCAAAGTCGACCGCAAATGAATACAGGGACTGAAATATCTTACCATTAAGTTTTTTGTCAAATGTCATAGCAATGAAAATTCTGTAGGACACTGCAAATAGATTATGAACGAGTGGAAAACCCTATAAAGTCCTGAAGGCAAATAAGATTTAGCTGAAGATAAAGGTCAGGGCGCTGGAGGAGAGATACAGGGAGGCATGTGGACAAGGATGACTTGATTATCCTGGATGGGAGCACAAATAGACGTGTCCTTTTGCAACAGGGTTAGAAGACATACCATCTTCTAATAGAGGAGCAAAAGTGCTGACTATAAATGGTTGAAAATACATATAAAGTGAATGAATTCCTAAAAAAGTTGCATGATATAAGATTTCTGATGCTGTAAACCACACTCGTATGGGAACTTAGTCAGCTTAAACAAATGTTTCTTTAAATTATAGATAAATATTTGAGGAGTCAATTGAGTTTGCAGCATTTCTGTATCTAATGTGTTCCAAAGAGAGAGGAGAGTAACTCTGGGACCTGCCAAGTCATTACTGTATGTATAACTCATTGCAGTAAAATACTACAGCTTAGTGGCAGCTGAAAGCCTTCAGTGTGTGTGCATGTGTGTGTTAATGTGTACATGTGGTGGTGTGTGCATACGTGCATGGTGCGTTCATGTAGAGCAACGCCTTTCAAAGAAAATGGGGAAAAATAGGAAATTGTACTCTAAATGTCATTCATTCAGCTCAGATGTCGGGGTGACCTTCAGCAGAATCGGCTCTTCCTATTGTGAACGTGGACGAGTGGGTTCTGTAAAATATCAAATTTGATAAGAAAAAAAGTCGATGTGAAAGCTAACGCGTGATGGTAGCCACTGTATGGTCAGTATGAGTCCAGATGTGACTCTCTTTTATCAACATGGAAGGGCATTGTTGTCTGTTTTAGGTGCTGTTGCTTTGTTTTGTTCATTAGATAACCTTTGTGAATACAGGGACAATCCATATACTACATATACTAAATTTTTTTAATCTTGATTGGGTGGCATGGTTACAGCAGCAATAATAACGATGGAAAAAAAAGCAGCATTATAACGCAAATTAAGGTTGAATGGGCCGTTCACTGTCCAATTCTGGTTTAGCAACTGTAATGGCAGGCCTAATGCTTAAGATCATAGACTATATAATAAAGATGGACAACATGACAGCATCCAAAAGTGAAACCAAAACATCTCGATCGCCCCCTGGTGGTTGGCTGCAATACAAGATGTGTTTTTTTATTTATTTTTATTTTTTATTTTTTTTATCAATCTACAAAGATACATTTATATTTTTGCTCCTTTTATATCTGGCATGGCTTTAACCACGGCTAGACGTCCCTGCAGATTTTCATATGATACATTCTCAAATCATAACATTAAATTGGAAAATATGTACAACTAATATTGTATATTACTATTACTGTGTATTACTAAAATATACTGATATTAAGATGAACTACTTTGTCCTACAACAAAAATCTGTACTGAATAATATAGTATCTTGCATCAGTAGATGGCCAGCCTAAAGGAACTTACAAAGCAGACTAAAGCCCCTTGCACACATGCTGCAAACTTAAAATTATCAAGACATTATCCAGAGGAGCTGAATGTGAGAATACAAATGCCAGAATCAGTTGGACCGGACATTAAACAAGCTTTTTTTCTTGCCAGCTCCTTAGTAAAAAATCTGTGCAATGTCCGACTCAGCGCATGTGTGTAATTGAAGAATTCATAGTGAGTGAGAGGGAGGGTTGGACGGTTGTTTCGATCATGAAGCTTGCGTGAAAGTGGAAGAAAACATACTTGTGAGTGCAGTAACAGGGCTACTTACAAAAAGACAGTAAAAAAGTGTCTAACTAGAGAGATAATGACATTCAGGAACTTCCTTTGGTCAGGACTGGAACCTAAATAGTCTAACAAATTAAGAAACCGCCTACATGACTGCAGTGTAATCCACGTCATGTCCTGCCTGCTTATTCCGCACTCTTACAGAGGTTCAGGCAGGTTCTTCTATTAGGTATAAACATGTACTCAGAGCATGAGCTGACAGTCACGGAGCTCGCTGAAGCAGAGATCAGACTGTCAGACTGTCGACGCGTGTACTGCTGTGTCACCACGCCCACCTGGTAGAAATACCATGCTTTTAGGGATTCCCAGCTTTAGTGGACTTGGAGAAAGTTAGATTTCAGAAACTCCATCAAAATATGTCACCGAATACGAGATTTGCTGTACCAGTTTTTCCTTCCTACAAACACACATGTTCTGCAGCTGCATGAGAGGACATACCCTTCCATACCAGCATACCAGCAGACAAGGGACATCTGTCATTGAATGCAACCCAATCTTGAAAGAACAGAGTATATTTACTGTGCACCAGTGAACAACACAACCCATCAGAAAAGGTTTCTGTTAAGATCTCAATAGCAAAAGAAAAACAATCTGACCTCATTTCACAAGTTTGTTTCGACCTCCCTTCTTCTTAACTTTAGCCCTTTGTTTACATTTTTCACTTCCACTGGTCTTCTCGTGCGCTGAGATGAACTACATATCAGAGTGATTTCATTCACCAATGAGCTCTAACGGCTGCCGCCACAGATTCAACATGCTGAATCTGCCCAAAAAAAGGCGATGAGGATCAATAAGGGCCAAGGGTGTTGGACACACACACGCTGTCCGAAAGTGGGCAGACGACCATTCGGCTCACGGCCTTAAAATTTTTCAACAGCTGATGCTGACCTCACCCTTTGTGGAAAGAGGAGCAAGAGAAAAGACATTTTCCCTTTGAGAACAAATACAGAGTCATACATATTCAATGCATACCAGATAACAGAGGGTATATTCAAATGTGTGTACATTTAAATGTATGTATTTGCCTGGTTTATTTATTGGCTTTGTGTGTTCAACATTTAACATCACGAGAAACAAATCCATTAGGGTAAGAAATACTTATCATCGCAACAATTTCCCCCAACAATTTGCTGGAGCCTTTGTGTTCACCATGACAACAGGCCTAATACCCCTGAAAACCACTAAGCCATCTGTAGAAGGGTTGCTTAACGCACATCAAATAACAATAATAGTCTGCTAATGGCATTATTGCCCGCTGTGTCATCATGCCATAGTCCTACATGCCTCAAGGGAATAGAAAAAAATCGGGTCTATTGTTTCAAGTTAAAACTCTCATGGCCAAAATATGAAGATTATTTTCTATTTGTTTACTTACTGTGTTTCTACATTTGTTTGAATTTGATCATCATGACTCGAGCAAAAGCACTCTGAGGGCTTATTCTGAATAGATGCCTCTTAGCCTGCATGTTTGTTTGTCTGTCTGCAGATTGTTAATAACAAGCTCTACTCTAGCCATGATTGGGCCACAAAGAATGTGACCTCATCTCTGAGAAAAATAATTAGGACGGCCATCCAGAGCATTCTGAGAAACCCCCTCAGTCTCTCCCAGAGGCAACACTTCACAAAAACACTCCTCTGTTCTCGATGCGAGCCCTGCCTTCTTATTTCTGTCTCAGCTCTGGTTAAATAATCTTAATGCGGGTGCTAAAAAGAACCAAGTTTGTGACCTGCAAAAGGGCAGCTGCAATTAGAGTAAAATCAGCAAGGAGAAGGCCGAGTTTGAGACTAAACGCAAAGCCTGATTACAGGTTTCACGGAAATAAAGGCTACATGTCAGATCTGATCTCTTCAGCTCATAAAAAAATGTGTCTATTAGTGTCCAATCATAAATAAATACATAAACTGATAAATGACATGTCATAAAGAATAGGGTCAAAACGAGGGAGAGCATTTGTATTTGATCACGTACAAAACAAAAGGACGCTTGAAATTCACAATATATGAGCTTTGAGATAGCTACATGCGCAAAGTTTTCCATTATTATTGGATGATAATGAGATGTGTGCCAGTGCTGTTTTTCATACAATGCCATTATGTCACATAATTACCACGTGCATTGTTTCTCCTCTCGGCCTATTCAAGTAGTTACATATTCATATGAAAACAAACTGCATATCCTTTGAGAGCCAACCATAACTAGAGCATCTTTGATGTTGCTTGTGGAGCTCAACAATTTCCTTAGTATGTAAACATAGGTAAAGGTTACAGCAAATGACTGGCACACACAAATGGCAGACTGGATGCTGCCTGCTTTCATCTCGCGCCCATTTCATAATGAGATATACATCTCTGCCTTTTTTTTTGCATATGAGCCAAATAAATCCTAATGGTCATTTGGAGGCTACGTTAGTCTTTTAATTAGCTGGAAAGCCTTTAGCCGAACTACTCTCATCCTTTAACATCCTTCAGTCTCTACATGCGAGCTGTTAGGGGAGCCTGTTGTAAATGGTGTAATTGCCAAGGTCCTTAAAGCTCTCCTCGGTGAGGCTGTGACTCTGATGGGCTGTGTGCTTAGAACAGTGCGAGAGTGCATGTGTGTGTGCACGCGTCTGTTTACGCTGTCCGTTGGCATGTGGCTCTGTCTATATAGAGGTACTTTCATGTTTTTGGTAAAATGTTTTCATACAAACAAAGAAAATCATCATATTTGAGTTCCAATACACAATGTGATGACATAATCACTTTAATGTTTAATGGTTTTAATGACCAGTTTAATGATTTAATCAGGCTTTTGGGCAGACTTGGCCATGCATGCGGATTTGTGTATGAAAATTGTTTGTGTCATGGTGTTCTGTTTCTGGATGCCCACCAATTGTTCACTCCAGTGACTGCTAAATCTCTGTGTGTATGCACCCATAGACATGCCCATGTGTGTGTGTGCCTTTGTGCCAGAAAGTCCTCCTCTGTATGCCTGTGTACATGTAGCATCTGTTCATTGTTGGCTGAGTGGTGCAGTGTGTGTCGGCGCTCAGGTGCAGCTGCTCTTGTCTCCTGTTGCTGTGATCTCTGTGCTGAGAGGCATTATTAGCAGCCTGCAGCTCTCGTAGCCTTTTCCACTCTAATTACATACCCATCATTAAAATGCTAATTCATACTGTTAAAGGGGCAATTAAAAGGGTAATTAAAAAGGCTTTGTTCCACCAGTCTACCTGCGTGAACAGCCTGACCATTGCTGGTCCTCTTTTGATCTTTACTATTTCCATAATGCCTGAGGTCTAATCCCCTTATCCAGGTTCAACTGGGTGTCACTGGCTACTGTTGCAGGCAGCTTTCAGAGGCTAACAGATTACAATATAAAGGAATCAAATACAAAGCAATTGATCTGAGTACAGTCACTGAGAAAAAAGCATTGTCTAACAGCACAAAATTAGAAGAAATCGCATTTACATACTTAATTTTACTGATACAAATCTGAAAATGATGGGAAGTACTTGCAAGTGATTTTACTGAGGGTGCAACAATGCAAGTATTTGTATTGAGCCGTTCGGTATGAGGCTGTCAGTTTGGTGCGCATTACAAACCAAATGATTATTTGAAGTAATCCTGTTACATTTGGAACATAAATTGCACAGCTCAAATTGCGTGAAATGTTCTCAGTGCCACTGTGCTTAACAAGGCAGCCCATACAGTGCTTAACAGGCAGTGTGCTGCCTGCCCCTCTCACCTCCAAACAAAAAACAAAAATCAGAGCAAAAGGCACACTATGCTAAGCTAGCTGGATGTAAAATGGTTTGTAACACCATTACCAGGCAAAAAATAGAAGACCCTCTGATAACCTACATGCCTGACATATAGAGCCACTTACAGAGCCACTTTGGTATCACATTAAATTCTGAGGGGGATTATGGAGAGTGGTAGATAAAAAAAACAACAGCATGTTGAATCTGCTACAGGACAGTAGGTTACATCAGTGGGAATAATTTGTGTCAGCTCATTTACTCTGACTTCACTCTTTGAGTCAATCGGTAGAAAAAGACAAAAACAAGAAGCAACACAAGCCACAAGCTAAAATTATCCCTACAGTAACCCTCAAGCAACCATTCCTAACTGATTTAAACAGGGGAAAAGAAACCACTGTGGTGATCGGTAAAGGTATAACTGTTAGGTGCCGCAGTATTTGTCTTTTCCCTTTTATTTTCCCTCCGTTCCCCCTCCCCCTCTTGTTCTGTGTGTGTTTTGTCCTGTCTTCCTTGTCTGTGTCAGTATACTAGGTTGGGCGGGGCTGACCTGGTTTCCTCTCAACCAACTTACTATCAAGCACCTGCTGATCATCTACATTGATTGTCTACTCCCCTTGTTGCTGCATAAATACCTGGTCACACGCTTCACTCTTTGCCAGTTTGTTGTTGTCTCCCCAGTGGTAACTACTCGGCCAGCTAACCTTTGAATTGCTATCCTGAAAGCTTTTGTGTTGTTTTTTGATCGCCTTGTCTCTGTTCTTTTTCCTCGAGCCCTGCCACGCTCACCTGTTCTTTTGCCTCGCCCAGCCTTGTTTGTTGTTTGCTGCTCACCATCGCTGGATTTTCCACCACACTCTACCCTGGACTCCTGCCTTCCCCCATCCACACTCACCTGGCTCCATTCAGTTTGACTGATTTTGCATCATTATCTATAGTTTACAATAAACTGCTGTCTAACCTTCCCTACTGTCCGAGTCTGCATTCTGGGTCCACTTATCTGCTACAAGCTTAGGCTTAACAATAACTACAGATATAAGACCAAACTTGCAGAAAACATAGGCTTTTTAATCATGCTTCATGTAATTGAAGCCAGTTACAATGTTCATTCATGAGCCCGAAATTCAAAAGTATGTACCAAAAAAAGTTATGATTATGAAGTTAGTTTTAAAATATTTCAAAAACAAGGGAAGTTCTGTAGTATTTCAGACACAGATTAGTTTCTTTTGTTTGTATTTGTTAATAACTACATTAGATTTTATGTTTTATAAGGAGCTGTTTTTTGTTGTATATGCTTTGAATTCATAGAATGTGTTGAACTGATGATACAGTCCATCTCAGACTAATATTAATCATATTTCTACAACTAAACAAAACCTACAAAACAAAGATCAAACAAAAAAAACAAGAACTTTTTTTTTGGATCCTGTTAAAAAGAGCAACAAATCATTTCTGGGACGTGGGCTTATAAAACCTGAATGAGTCATCTAGGAAATCATTCTATCCATCTGTACCATTCAGAGCCAGAAATATCTGATTCAAACTGGCGCACATGTTTTGGACAGAGTTGTTTTTCTGTCTAACTGTGGCACGCCCTACTGTAGATAATTATTGCTGCTTTGTACATAATGAAATCAGACACTGTTAGCTTTAAACCCATATGGGGTTTTTCTAATCATATACCCTCTGTATGTTTTCATGTGATATCAAACACAATGGGCCCTGGTGAATAAGTAGTGCGGTGTTTATCTATTATAAAGCAGTTCGCTGCAGATACAGCCAGTGTTAATGAAAGTTAGCACAGATGGAACCCTCTAAAAATGAGAAATGATGGATTCGCTCCAGCTTGCTGATGCTGCGGGCCCTATTTGGTTTCAGGGCCGGTGAAGTGTCAGTGGTTTAATTTTATAGTGCGTAGTTTTCCCTGATTTCCCCCCGGAACGGAGTGCTGCTGGAGAATGCGGAACATCTGCCGCCACTCAGAAAGTGATACATATAAAAACCATCATTCCTATCAGTGCTAGTTGCAGCCCAGTCAAGGAAGAGCGCCAAGCACACATTAGAATAGCTGCCTTTTTCCCCCTGTCTCATGTTGGCTCCTGGGGATTGGCAGTCAGAAACCTATTAAATTATCCTGTGTTGCTACAGCATTTGTAGCATTTCAAATATGAGCCCCGAGGCAATGCTGGCTAAAGGTGCAGTATCAAACACTGTGAAGAAAGCCTGCTACTGAAACTCTATAGCATGATGCTATCATTTAAGATAAAGTTATTCTTTTATCTCACATCAGTGTTAAAGCTTTAAAACAGTCCTCCATCTCTGTGGGAGCTTAACAATGTTTTTATTTTATATCACAAAGTAAACACAGCATGGCTATATTTACTCCTCTTCTTAAGATCATAAATAAGAATCAAAACAACTTCATTTTCCAATAAAAAGAAATGGAAAAGCATTTATCTGGAAAGCCTCATTTCAGTTATGTAAGAAGGTGGTAAATGTTACATTCACTCTGGAAAAGACCTGAATTTCCAAAGCAGTTGATTCCATTTTTAAAAAGGATTTCTTAATAAACAACTGTGTAGGAAGAAACTCAGTTTTGCATCCTCTCTACTTCACATTTGTTTGCATTAAATCACGATCCATCTCAAAAGTTAATAAAACAGTTTTAACTCGTTACATATTTAGATGACTCTTGCAGATATTTAAGGCCAGTCTAACAGAAAACTAGCAAGGAAACACTTGAAAATGTGTTAGATATAAAGGTTCTGTCTGATACACGCATCACAAACATAATCTGTGTGGCTTTATGTTTCCCTCGAAATGTAATTTGCAAGTCCAAAACACTTGCATCCAAACATAATTTGTAGGAGATAACATTGCACAGACAGTTTTTTCTCATCATGTACAGTCCTTGACAAAACACACTTGAGGATGCAATTTTGTAAAAGCACAATTCAAGAACACAATAAGCGCTGCTACCTTTTGATTCCATAAACAACTTTAATCATGTCTTTTCTGTTGTTGTTGTTGTGCAGCTTTATTGCATCATGATTGTATTTCTTGATAGTTCTGCCTGCTTCTTTATTTGTTATTTATCTGGAGTGTGTTTTTCACTGGGGGTATGTAGTTCTACTGCGGAGCAGAACTGAAGTCACTTAGTCTGTCATGTCTGCTTTCATTTCTGGCAAATCAGACAGAGGAGCCTGCAAGTCATTAGATGAGAATGAAGCAATAGACTGTGAAATGTAATGTATACAGAGAGAGGAAAGCAAACAATGACCTTCACGAGGAAAACAGAATGAAAACAAAGGTTAGCACAACTGTGTGAAACATCTTTCAGGAGTAGTACACACTTATCTATACCCTGGAAATGAGTGCCAAAATATCATGCAGTGGTAGTTATCTATTATTATTTATTATTTGTGAGAGAATATACTCTTAATTCTTTTGTAGATGTGCCAAGAATAATATTACAGAAATAGTAATCATCTTTTAGAGTGAGATTTTAGCTCTGTGTTCTGTGTACTGGAAAAACTAAAAACCATTAAAACCCCTACCAACAATATAACTGAAGGTACCTTTAAAAAGTCCTTTGTGGACAGAAAATGAAAATTAGCATTCCACTATAGATAATAAACACAGCACAACTGGCTATGCAATTCTAATGCTATAAACTAAATGCCACTTCTGCAACCATGTTTAAGCTGGTGTTTCTGAACAGACCAGCCTTTACTCTGTTGCTGTTCACTAATTTTAAGAGCTGTGGGTATTTGCAATGGTGTGCTTTTTTTTTTTCAGCCCCATTTGTGTACTTTTCCAACACTAACTACTCCATCGAAAATGATCAACACCTCTCTAACAGCTACCAAAGTTATGCATTAGGAGATTTACAAAGGTTTTATTGCAAGGCTTTTTTTGCTGGATTGTATCAGATTGTGCAGGTGTGTTAGCCTGGAAACCAGATGAGACTATGAGCTCATCTTTTATTTGCTTTGGCAGATGTTTCTGGTTCCCCTCCTGTTCAAACAGGTTTACACCTGACCTGACTTGTTCAGGCCAATTCACAACCATTTATCTAATGTTGGGCAGGCTTGATACAATGACTGACAACTTGTGGAGCCTTTCTGCTTGACGCAAATACACAATGATGTCATTTTTGGCTCGTGCAAACTCATACCAGGGACGCCATGGCCAGCAAAAACCTAGCTTAGTGTAATAACCAAGTAGGTTTAAGCTGAGGTTTCTGTGAATTACTGTGTTCAAATTCTGATGAGAAAGACAAGGCTAATTGATGCTACACCATTACCGTTCCCCTCAGCTCTGTTTCAGTGTCTCTCTGCACATTGCTTCTGTTTTCTGGCCTGCAACAAAATGTTTTGGCTTACTCTCATCACTCTTATTATCATAAGTTTCAGTGGAACCAGGCAGCTGTTTTAATCAAAAAGCACTTATCAGCCCACTCAATGCTACCTGCCCCAGCACCAAATGAGAGACAGATAATGTTAAGGACTAGCAAGTGAAAATAGGGAAGCATTTGTCAGCTAAAGAGCCAAATATTAGAAAAAAAACTACAATAAATGCAAATTTGTCTTCATACCTGTTGAATGTGTAAATAGACAACTGTTTTCCAGCATAATTACCATATCATCTTTAATGGTGATAATCATGTCAGTGTGTTCACAGCTTGTTTCCGCTGCCCCCATGTGGCCAAAAATCTGTCTGCAGGTTTAACTGACGTAGGAAAAAAAGAGAGGAAAAACTATGTTGCTTCGTTAAAACAGATTAATTGTTGTAGTTATATCTATTTGCATATTTATAGCCCGTAGGTCAAAGTACACAAACATGGGCAAGGTTACAAACTAAGCTAAGCTGTGCCAAAGACATTCCAGACTCTAGAACCAATAAGTATGCTGTAAATCAGTGAAAAGGGACTGTGTGAATGGCTGAAATAGAAAAGAATTAAACTACAAAAATATCTGTGTGGTTTTAATAGTTTATGGCAAGCAGGTATTGGTTAATAATACAAATATAAAGCAGAAAAAAAGCAGTAGATCAGTGAAAGTGAATAAACAATGTTCTTCTTTTTGCCTGGAGAGCAGCTGCCTCTGGGAAATGTTTGCATAAATAAAACTCCAATCTTTCTGCCAGACCTCTCTTTTACTTTCTTGTCTTCTTCTGTACTGACAGTTTGTTTTTCAGTAACCTTTATATCTCCCTTTAAGCGTGCCCATGAGCTTGTCTGTTTGTCTGATCATCAATTTCATGTTTTTTTCAGTCAGGTCTGTTGTTTGGCTCGCTGTACAGCTGGACCTCATATCTGACTCATACTTAGCCAAACATTGTGCCCTGTGGAATCATGGGATATTTGAGACAAGGTTGCCATACTTAATGGTGCCCCCACCCCCTCTCTGGCTCATGGTTCTGGACAAATGTAATGTGGACCAAATTGTCCCCACTTGTTAAAAAAAAAGCAAAAAAAAAAAAAAAAAGCCCTCTATTGGAGGTCCAGAGATGCGTTTGCAAATGTCAAATTGGTCATGGTGCAGATTGGGAGAGGAAAAGACAAAACAAATAGACAGCTGGTTCCAATTACGGTTTTACTAGGCGCTGATGGGCCAGTAATTACAGGATTAGAGACGTGTAACTGCACACAGCTTTGGGTGCTGCTCTCCAAGTTTGGAGAGGCAGAGAGACTAGTGCAGGCCAAAGCCAGAGCAGCTCAAACAGTGATGTTTGCACATTACAGCAGCAAAGGCCCTGTACGTCACTCATTGTGTCCATTGGCCAAAGATCTGCTGAGGCTGCGGCTGTGACATTTGAGGGTTGTCTCTGTGAGGTTTCATTCCACACTGCAAAAAGATCATTTTAAGCCTTAAAGTCTTTCCCCTTCAGGGCCATTACAGCTAAAACCTTGAAACTGCCTTTAGTGCAAGCTGATTTTGTTCAGATAAATTACAATAAGTAGAACCATTTGAATCCTGGTGAGAATTTCATCAGTGAATAGGTATCAAGTCATTCCTAAAACATTTGGAATCAAGACATATAACTGATGACATATTTAAGAGCAAACTCCACTATGGTTAGTTTCTGAATATCTAAATTGAAATACTGAACTCTTATACTACTTCTTTACTTTATTCACTCTCTAACACAAAGACCCCACTGCCATTTTAACAGAGGCTGAAAATACACACCATGTCAAAGTGGGATGACAACTAAAGCATCATTCCTTTAAATCACCAAGTAAAAGCAAGACAAAATCTGAGCTGTGGCAACAGTGAGGGCATCATAACGCAGTCACAGACTGGGAGCTTTAGACCTGAGACAAGTTTTTCCCTGGGGACCTAATGGATAAGAAGAAGGGCCGGAGCCGTGGACGGGCCAGCCTGCGGTGTCTTAATAAATTGAAGACAGAGGGGACTGAGATGTCTGTTGGGCTCTTCTGTTCTAATAGGGGCTGCAGAGACACTGGTCTGTGCCAGCAGTGGTAGCTCTGGGGCCGTTTGACTGCCCAGTGTCATGTACAGTTAACAATGCTGGATGCAAAATGCTGGTAGGGAGCCGATGATCAGTGAGTTGAACCTACACTGATGATAGTGTCACTGTTTAATGTTGCTACCAGTTATGCATCTGCTGGTATGAGTGATTCTAAAAATGGACTGAGCTATGAACGAGGGGAACCCACATTCCAGTTATCAATGACTCCATCAAAAGATAACAAAGTCAGTAACTACAGATAATCCATTTTTTTTTAAAAATTAAAAAAAATTGGCAACCATGTCAGATAGCTCACCCTGTGAGCAGGTGCATATACTTTACATAGCGTGCATGAATTTCATTATACAGGAACGTACTCATGGTTGCATATGTCCATATGAGCTGTGCAGTTCATATGTATGGTGTAGTCCATCTCCCTCCTCACACAGACAGTGAGCAGACAAGATGGTGACAGTAAGGACACAAACTGTTCTCCAGCCTTGTAAAGGCCCCAGGCTGAGCTCTGTGGCCCCTGGGACTTGCTCCATGTTGTCCCTCAGGATCATGTCAGGGAAAGTCGTGCTGTGTGCCACAGCTCACCCCCTCTCTGCAGGAAGAGCTGTTGGAGAACATATGTTGCATGTGACACATGGTCTCTATGACACACATGTGTGTGGCAATGCATTTATACAAACAGCCATCCCCTCCCTAACCACACACACACAAACATACATGCTCTCTCTAAACCACCTTGAAATAACAACTACCCCACATACTTACATGCATGCACACCAAAATTAAATACGCTGTTTCCTAACTATACATGCAGACATATGCACAGTTATAGACTAGAGACTCAACAACTTCTATCTAGATTTCCAGTTAAAGAAATCACTGCTTCCCCAGCAGCACATATTCTCCCAGCCCGACTCCACTGTAGAGGCAACAATACCATAGCAACCAGCTGGATTACATCCAGCATAATATGTATTAGATTTGATGGAGTCAAAGCGCTGGCCACAATCTAATTAAAGCTAATGTGTTTATATTTGTGTTGTGTGCTGCTGATTGCAGTCTCTGTGGACTGGAGTAGGGCTAACGCAGACATGATGAGGCCAGTGTTTTGGCTGCTCAGACGTTCCCTGTAATTGAGGCCGCTGAGTTAGCTTGCTCTGATTGGTTGGCTTTTGGTTCTTCTTGTAAAAGAGACGCTGTGTAAATATAAAGGCCTGTGTCCACCAGGCGTGTTTTTGATCCAGTATTTGACGTGCATATGTTGGAGCCGACATGGGGTCATTTTGTTCAGCGGCGCTGTGTCCACCAGGCGTGGATGTGGTATGACAGCCAGACTGGAGCCTCACGGCAATTTCTGCTGTGCTTTATCCACTCCTGGTTCATTATTTTCTGTGTAAGCTTGTTCCTAGTGTGGCAATAAACTGTTTGGATCTATGTTACAGTCTGTACAGTATACATTATATGGAATTTTAATTGATCAATTTATTGCACCAGAATTTCTGTTTTACTGAGACTAACTATATAAATGAGCAATTCAGATCTTTGAGATAGACTGATCTACAGTCTACTTTGTTATTGGTAGAGTTTAAACAATTAGTTCATCAATCAATAAGTCAATTAATAAAAATAAGAGGACTGGTTCCAGTTTCTTAAATGTCAGTTTGCAATTTTCCAATGTGTTTATATTGATGTTTAACATCCTGTTAACTCATAGTACATGATTGAATCATTTTTTCTGTGCAGCCAGTGCCTGCAACTTTTCTGCTCACACTGTATGGATCACCTGACCAGCCACAATGTAGCTGCTCACACCGAACATTAGCAATAGCAGCCAAGTCTGTTTTGTCCAATGACAATAAAGATTATTCAGATGGCTGCATCTTTAACAATCACTACATCTACATGGACACTAATGTTCTGCTATTACTCTAAATATGACAATATTCTGAATGTAATCTTTTTCTGAATGTAGCATTTTCCGATTAAGACACAATATATGCCAGTATGACTCAGGTTTTAATAGAATCTATACAGCACATTCGGAATATGCATCTCAGTTGGGGTTCTTACCGCAGTTTGTATTACATGGTCTCTTGTCTGTTTACGGTTGGCTCTGTTTGTTGTCATGGATACGTCGTACACAAACCAACTTGGCAACAGTTTGAGGGCTGTTGTAGAAATGCATTCCCAAAAGAAAAGCCCAAATTTCTGGTTGCAAGAAGAAACCCACCTAATTTGACAACATATGAAAAACTAGAATATCAACAAGTTTTTGGATATGCACAAATATCACAGCAACAAGATTTTTAAGAAGGTTTTGACAGAATGAAAGAGGGAAGCTGTAGTCCACCACTATGTCCAAACTTTGAAAAATGCAAAGAAACAAAACGACAGGTGGCTCCAGCAGTTCTACTTTTCCATATTTTGATATAAAAAACGACATGTCAGTGCACATTAGTTGGAGTATGCACAGCTGCATGTAAATGACAATCATAGTGGATAGTCATTTTAAGCAGCCATGTGAATAGCTTTCCAACTTTTTTAGAATTAGGGAAAATTTATATTTTATGCATGTAAACGGAGTCATTGTTGACAAAACAGAGACAAAGGTAGTGCTATATATACAACTGTACCATAGCCTTATGCGGCAACATTCTCTTACAATTTTTTTTACATTTTCTCTTAATATTAAGGGAAAAAATAAAAGAAGTCAACTCTAAATGTACCAAGTGTTCTTTGAACAAAAAATAAAAGGGAATTTGTTTGTGTATCGCTTCCTGCATGAGGCTTACTGAACAAACAGTAAGAAAAAAAAAGAAGAATATGGAGAGGCAGGTGGCTGGGACATGATGACAATATGGTCTGTGTATTCTGCAGAAAAGTTCAGTCCCATATCAAGGCAGTCTCAGCAGTTTGGTAAACAGGACCATGGAACATCCAACCAAAAATCCATCCGATTGTCTCAGAGCTCGGTCATTCATTGTTCAGGCAATCACTCTGCTGCCACCGCCCTTGTCAAACTGTATGTCAAACAACCTATGAGGCAGAAATTTGTATAAATTCTTAAAACTAGTCATTTTGACTTATCATTTAGATTTGGGTACTGTTTGTATAATAAAACAAGCAATTCAAATAAGTCAACTTGGGATCTAGGAAATTGTGATGGAAACTTCAACATTTTTTGACATTTTATTGACTAAAAATGAATCCGTAGAGAACATAATCAGCATATCATCATTAATGTATCTTCTGTAGCCAAAAATGAGTTCTTCAAGTCAGCAGGCATAGTTTTGGGTCATGACTAAAGCCAAAAACTGACATCCAATTGATATTTTATAACCAATTTCTAATTACATATATTACTATGTGAATATGTGTGTGTGTGTGTGTGTGTTTGTAGATTGTGGAGATGCAACCGACTTGTTTGAATGTGTTTTTCAAACTGCAACGCATTTCTACTCCAATTCATACTTTTGAAAAATGCACATCACCTTAAGAGACATACTGTATATCATCTCCACACTGTAAACATGATAACTCATGCCGTGACACACTGAGATTTTCATATCATGATGAAGCAGAGTCAATCTGCAGCAGAGTGCAATATTGGATAGAGTTGCGCGGTCCTCTCAGCCTTGTAAAGTACAGAGTGCCCGGCTCTCGCAAGGTAACCATCTTTCTTGGCCGTCCGTCTCATTCACTTGTAAAACATAGCTATACTTTATAGGCTTGTTACTGCCACAGGGTTACTCTTTTATTTATTAGCCTGTCCACAGTGAATGGATGCGTTTGTCTGTGATGTGAACCTCTTGAAGTGAGCCTGACTCCTGTGTTGCTTCTATATCAGGGTTGGACAGGAATGCTAATGCTATCAGACAATCAGTCCCCTGCCGGTGGGTGAATAAGATTCTGTGTGTGTGTCTGTTTGTGTGTCTGTGTGTTTGCATCCATGTAAGAGAGATGTGATTAAGACACCAACTCTGGCATGTAAATTGTTCCCTTATGAGCCCTTGCCTGTTAAATAGTCACATAAAAGATACAAAAAGGCAGCACAGGTTTTATGTTTGACCCTGAGCTGATATTACATCTTTACATTTTTCCGTTCAAACAGATTGAACTGTCTGAATATTACATTTTAGCTACATCCTTCCAGAGGGCTTTTGGGGGGTTGGGGGTGCCTGCCATGTATGGGGACTCCATGCATCTTGGACCGCTGAGCCTCAGTGCATTGAACTCTGAGATAAATGATAAAAGGGAGCTAATCTTCAATGGCATGCCATCATAGCTCATTTCCATAGCAGCCTCTCTCATTGTAGCAGGATCAAATCTGAGCTGGCACAGAACAGTTGTTTCCATTTGATATGCCCCTCTGCCCACTGCACCATAATGGCTGCCCTGCAATAAGGATATACTTTTTGATTGCCAGTGAATATCCTGCAGCGATTCAACGCTTTTCCCTTCTGATGGTGAGTGCGGAGCCCATTCTGTTCCTGCAGCTGAGTTCATCTCGATTTGGACAGGGAGGCAGAGGATGGAGGGGAGAAGAAAAGAGAAGAGATTTTAGTGCACTCTCTGTTCTCTGCGATAATGAATGCTTTGTCAGGGAGAATCCATCAACGGTCACTGTGGGGGGAGGAAATGTCAGGGAAAGTTATGGTTTGTTGGCTTTTAACCCACGTGGCCCAGCCCCGCAAAGTAATTGAAGTACAGAAAATGTCATGTTGTTGCACTTCATCTATTTGTATAGCTGTCTCACAGGATAAATAGAAATATTGCTGTGGCAACATGACGAACAACAAGCGTAGTGTCTGTTTAGATCTGCGAAGTGTGGGTGGAAGGTTGATGTAGCGTACAATACACTACAACGCACATCCCCGATGTTGCAAAAAGAGAATCTATCGATTCTTGTTCTTCTACTATTTGTGTGCTTTTTATGCTCTTGTAGCTTCTTTCAGAAATAGCTTCTTCTTTTGTCAATTTGATATTGCGGAGACCTGAGTGAAAAATCAGGGCTTGATGATTGCAGTCTTTGTTGAACACAGTCGGGTATCTGTGTGATATGGACAGGAAAGGGATGAGTAGCTCACAAGGCATGAAAGAAGGAAATCTGTGTATGCTGTGTGCACACCCTCTCCAAGGTGTTCCTCTGTGACAAAGGAAAGACATGATGCTAAAACAGATAATCTCTCTCGCTGGGAGAGTTACAATTATTGGCTCCTCACTCCATTTCAGAGGGCATTTTATTTCTGTAACTGTAAAATATAACACTATCTGAATGAACACAACTTAAAAGCAGCGTTCAATAAATAAGTAAAATGTAAATAATCCACTCTATAAAAGGTCTTACAAAGCAGTTAACTCAATGTAAATTACCAAGTGGATCTTTAAACTAAATTGCAAACTTCCGTAACTCTAAAGCTAGTGCTTAGCACGTCTTAAGAAAAATTAGAAGCGGTATACACAATGAACCAGTATATCGATTTTAATTTCTCTTATGACAGGAATTTTACAAATACCACTATATACTGTGATGACCTCTCTGTCAGCTCAGCTAAATTAGTGCTAAATTCATGCTCTTGTATCTATTTTGCATGTGATGGTGGTGCTTTTTGTGGCTGGTGTTGGACAGTGGTTGTGTGTGACTGTGAGTCACTCATTAGGATGAAGAATTCAACTTGCCAGTCTGTAAACTCTCCTCCTGCTATTTCAATTAGCTAGCCAGATTGAGGTTTTCAAATGTAAACATCATTAAACACTGAGAGGAAGATGGAGAAGATGGCAAAACTAGCATCCTGCTTCCCATTGTACAGGCATTGGAAACTGAATGACTTCCGTGCCGCATCATTTTCTACGGGATATCGGGAACTGTAATATCATTTGATTAATTGAAACTTGGCTTCATCCTAGACAGCACCATTCAACCAGGAGGCTCCTTTCTATATGCTGATCTGACAGAGCAGAGGACTCTGGTGAGAGAAGGAGAGGAGGTGTGTGCTTTACAGTGTTTAAGGACTGATGTGTTGATGGGAATGTGAGGTGGTGTCCTGTTTCTGCTGTGGATCACTGCTATCCGTTCAGAGATGACTACAGTGCGGTGCTGCCCATGCTAGGGAAGAGCAACAATATGGCCATCTTATGGGGGTCAGGATGGTTGGACAGTAAAATAATTCCACAACCAGAAACTACAAATTACCAGAACCATCCAGTAAGCCAACGATGTAAGAAGATGCAATAAAGGACTGAAATATAAAGTTAAAGGAGCTGATGGGATGATGCTGATGTGTCGCTACAGTGCATTTAAGATAACAGAAAAGAAAGATTGAGGATGAAGAAAGAAAGACCAAAGATGCACCAGATGAACTTGTGCCAAAGAATGTAGCTATGTCTGCTGGTTTGAAGTGTTTTTGGTTTTAAAAAAATCTGAAATAATATTAGTTTTACAAGCCACCACTGTTGCTGGTGGTGATAACACTTAACTTACCCCATCAGCTCAGCAGAAAACATGTTGGAAAATCAAGAGAGTACACTACTACGGTCGTTGGATTAGAGGTTGTCAAACAGCAGCGCTTATGAAACAGTGAAGCCAAAGGTTCAGACATCTGTTGAAGCAGTATTTACTCGAGGCACTGCAACAAGAAAAGCAAGCTATGAAGCGACATTAAGAACGCAATAACAATCCACCTCTGAGGACAGGATCCCACTATAGACTGTGAAGAAAGACAAGTCCAAACTATGTCTTACCAAGGCGAAAATACTTTATAACACAATGTGAATTAATATTAGGTTTTTTGGGGTTTTTTTAAATTTGTGGAATAGCAAATTAGAGAAACATCTTGTTGAATATCTGCATTTAAAGTGTCAACAATCTCCAAATATTTTGTTTTAAAAAACAATGTTAAAGTTTTTAGCATAAATTTTTAAGTTCTTTTTTCAGTGTTACAGTTTACACAATAAGATTGTTTACATTCGGAACAACTGTTAAATGCTCTCTGACTCTTTCATATGTATTGTTATCATTTTGTGGGGCCAAGCAAACCATAAAGTAATCAAAGTTTATACACAATGAGATTAAAATGTTGTATATTTGATGTACTACTGTCAATAGAACAAACCATAAACCTATATAAAAGCCCAGTCATGCAAAAAGAAAAAAAATACACGTTACATTGTTAAACCAGCAAAAACTTAATACTGTGATAAATCTTTTTGCCCAGCCCAGCACTGCTTAAAGCTTTGCCAGTTAATTATATTTACCTTGATCTTAACCTTTAACTGTACACCCATCTGTGTCTAACTAAGAGCAGGTGGAGGACGGGGCGGATACATTGCACTCAGTTCTAATTTGAGAGGACCTGTCTGTCTGTGTTGTTTAGTGATCCATGGACGGACCCTTTCCTCCAGTTATAGGTAGCTGGGCTTGAATGACACCTCCACGTTAGTGAAAGCTGCACAACCTCAAACTGATCAGCCACTTTAACTGTTGAAGCATGGCTTCTCGTTTAACCTTCCCCACTTCCAGCCTGCCTCATTCCAAATCTGAGGCCAGAAATAACTGTCAGTGTTGGCCCAACTAGGCTCCAGGAATCCAGGCTCTCTGTCCATCGCCGAGGGGCCGACATTCTTTAAGAGAGTAATGGGAGAATGTGTGAGGCTTTATCTCTCATCCATCCCGGGTATTGTTTGACTACCCTGCCCCAACAATGTAAACGCTCCAAGTCAGAGTTCACCAAGGTCATGTGTGGTATTTATTGACCCAGAGAAAAGAGGAGAAAAACCTAGGAGGAACATTTTTGCTGCAGCTTTAAGTTGTGGGAAAATGAAACAAACAACTGCTTTTCTCTCGGAAACGGACGTCAAGGACGTCACATGATCGCAGCACTGAGCAGCTGATGTGTTTTGATTTGGGCACTGTATGTTAAGCAGCGCACAATGATTTGATTCAAATGTTATGATTGGAAGGATGGAAAAAAAAATCTGCAATCTCCAGTAATTGTTCCCCGGAATGAAATTGATTCACACCCAACCGAGCATGAAATAACATTGGCAGATGACACTGCTGTTACTGTGCCTGAAACACAACACGATTCTAATAGGAATAATCAGCACCTTCTTGCAGAGCAGACACACACAGACATTCACACATCTAACCTTCAGGTGATTAGTTGATTCAAACCATTTTACTACGTAGGGCTGTAAAAGTATATATTAATCTTTAAATGGAACTTTTCTAATTATATTTAACCTAAAAAAGGAGTCACAGCTCTTCTTGCCTTAAAGAGTAATCGGGACTGTGAGGGTTCTCATGGCCACACATTCTTCATATGACACAGCGGGTTTTTGAAGATGTCCAGCTTCAATGTAACGGTTATCAAAGAAATTCCATAGTAAACTTATTAAAGTGAGCAAATACAATAGCAATATTACTGTAATACCTTTACACAATTGTGCTAAAAAGGATAATTTCCTAATTTACTGGTCAATTTTAAAACAATATTCACATACCCATATTAACACCCCAAACGGTTATTGGTTTCTGTAATCATTCCCTATTTTCAAAGTGGCTGTGAAAAGATCTCTCCATGAAGCAATTTAAATGTAAGAACTGAAGCTACTATTAGGCTTCAGCAGTCTCAGTTAGCCAAATCAAATTAAAATTGTTGAAATTAAAGCCTTTTTACTACCAAAAAACTGTAACATTGGAAAATACCTACTTAATTTGGCAAACTCAGATTCACGACAATTCGCATTTGTTTTCGTTTGTTTTTTTTCATTTGGTACTCTGCATGGCCATCATGGAAAATAGGAACAGTTATAGTGACTAAATACCGTACACATGGGTTTGTGAGTGTTGCTTTAAGACAGATTGGAAACTAGAGTTACCACCACGTGGTTGTATGCCCCAGCAAGTCAGTCAAGTTGCAGTTACAGTTTATGTCCATGTTTGTCCAGACTCATCTGTAGCGATGACAGTTGACAACGCTTGAATTATGAATGTTGCTGCAAAGAGGCTACAAATTCCAAAAAGTGGCTGCTTCACACACATCTTCAAGCCAGTACAACAGAAGATCTATACAATCAGCACAGTTTCAAGGTGGAGTGTCACCAATTCAGTATCTGACCAAATGTTTCCTCTTCTCATCGTGAGTTAAGGTATTGAATAATGTTGTGAAATTTTGTCATACTTAGCATATTTATTGGAGTTATAGCCAAAATTTGTGTGGTCACAGCAACCTTGACCTTTGACCACCAAATTCTAATCAGTTCATCATTGAGACCAAATGGATGTCTGTAGCAAATTTGAAGAAATTCCCTCAAAATATTTTTTCAGATATCTGGTTCACAAGAATTGGATGGATGGACAGATGGATGAAGGGATGGACAGACAGAGGGACGTACAGATGGACTGACAATCCGAAAACATAATGCCTCTGGCTACGACTATTGTTGGTGCAGAGGCATAAATCTGTAGTCCTATGCTTTAAAACTTGACAATAAACTGAAATATTATTGAAATATTGACTAAGTCTGTGCACAAAATACAAATTAATACCTGAGAAACATTTGGATTGAAGACCTTTAGGGCTGCCTTTATTATTTGTTCAAACCAAAATGAATTATTCTGCTATTTTGATAATTGCCTATATTTAGACTCGATCATGTTAAAGAGACAGCCACAGCACAAAACTATTTTCCCTATTTGTACTGAATGATGTTCCCCTTATCTACTGTATTTACAAGTGGACAAGTGGCTTAGAAAATGAATGGATGGACGGATGGATAGTAGCCTACAGCACAAACACCCTAAAGCTAGAAACTCCTCTTATAATGCTGCACATCATGAACACTTTAATCAGTGAATGTCAACATTTCTGACTTTTGGTCAGTGCATGTAGAAATTATGCTTCTGAGTTTGTCTGAGGGTGTTTGTCTGTAGGGGACACCTACTTGGGTTCTGAACACTCCCCATACTGCTGCGCAGTACTGGTAGCCTAGTGGCTCTCTTAGGGCTCAGGGCTGATCAGTAAACAGATTGACCTGATTCTGATGCTCTGCCTCCAGCTATTCAGCCCAGAATCATTGAGCACAGCTCCTCTCATGAACAGACAGCCACTACATGGTCTTGGTATTTAGCTGGCCGCTCCCTAACCATTTTTCTTCCATTCAGCCAACTGCTACAGCTAAGATAAATGTTTTTTTGGAACAAGAGACTGCAAGTTGATGTATATTAAGCAAGCAAGATATTACTTTACTACTTGGGTAGAAATCAATAACACCAATTGACTTTGCCTATGAAAAAAAGAAAGGTGAGCTAGGCTTTAAATAGACACAGAGATATCCATTAGCATCTACAGTTTTGTTCTGACTAACCGTAGGTGACTGCCATCTTGATGTAAGCATTTTCCAGGGAATATTGTTTTAATGAAATGTATGATTTATTCAATTGTAACAGCTGACAGAGTCAGTGAAAAGACAGACATTGACCTCCAAAAGAGATGTGAGCTGGATTCCCAATTCTGCTATTAGGAGAAACCTACGTTTTATTACAAGCTTGTTGCCAGTATAATTAACTTCTGAATGTACACATCTACCAGTACATGTTCTTATACACACAAAATACTAAGCCTAATCAAATAAGCTAGTACCCAAGTATGTCAATGCCAAATCTTATGGTGCAGAATACTGTAAACAAATTACTTTACATGTATTACCAAGTTTAGATGTACCATTGGAAATCCCACAACACATATCTTGGGAGGTTTCACCTCATAGAACTGTTTAAATATCAAAACCATGTCATCAATTATACAACTGGTACTCATGCAATAATAACAAAATAGGTAATTTGGCAGTGTCTTCTAGAACACAAGACCTTTCCAAAAATAGTTATTATGAAAATTACTCTTCCACCTCTATTGTTAAAAGCTGCAACATGGCTTAGTTTTTATTACTAGAAACCGTTGGATGAGGGTACAGACAGATCGTTTCAGATTGCTTATAATGTTATTATCAGACCATATTCACAACAACCAAGTCATGAATATTTTGGGACTTTCTGATAGTGCCAAAGAACCTTTGGTGATGGCTGCATCGAAATTAAACACAATGTTAACACAAATACAAAAAAAAACTAACAGGAGCTAAAACACTATTTGTTTGTATCCACTTTGTAAAGCCTCCAGAGATAACTTTTTTGTTTAAACATTTAATTCTGAATTCAATCTTGATTGCACAATGTAATGGCTATAGAACAATGAAAACAAACTGCTTATAACCTAACTTTCACTAGAACTGAGTTAGGGCACAAAAGGAAGTGCATCTACCACTGCGCAACTAAAACAGGAAGAGAACTGAGCAGTTTGTTTTGCTAGCTATCTGCATAGCATAGTGATTTTGCAGGGGTCATTACTGTCCACAGTAGTCTTGAAAATGGCATTGGGCATTTCTCGAAGCAACTGAATAGGATGAACAGACTCCATACCATTGGTCAAAATTAACTGACGCTAGGTTGCAGAAATCTGTCTCTTTCTTTCATGTTAAAACAAATAAAAATAAAACTATCTAAAATAATTTAATTTTTTAATCATTTACTTTCTCTTTAGTGAGCATGTTTTTCTTCGCTTTTCAGCGTTGTGTGTGTTGATGATGTTGTTTAGTGGAGATTGCTCATCTGTGGACAGTAGCTAAACTCCGAGGAAAAAGAAAAGCGATCCCGCTATTCTTCGTGACAATGCAGTCAACAACATTACCACGTGGAGACACTAGGTGGGGGTGGAATTCAAAAGTTGAAAATGTATTGTTTTCCACTCCAAATACCAAAAAAGCAAGAGTAGCTAATTTAGACCATTGAAAGGCTAGCAGAAAGGGAAACTAACAACAAATTCTGTGATTTTTCTGGTAAATTCTCCATGTATACTGAAATTGCAGTTGTAGTGAACAGAGCTGGTGACGGTAGTATATTATGTTTAACGCACAACACAGAGAAAAAAGTCCCCATGAAAATGAACCCCGTATCTGAACTATACAGGGCCAAAAGATGCTCTCACATTTAGTGAGATTAATGGGTTAAGATTATCTTCTCCATCTATCAAATATTGACTTGGTTAATGTGCATGCAGTGAGATACACTGTATCTCTATCACCCTGTCATCAGAATAGGCTCATTCCCGTGAGTAGTCCGTTCACAGTCTCTATTGTCTCTCCTGGAAATTAGAGGGGGATGGAATTAAAGAACAAGGTTAATTAAGGAAGAGCTTAAATCACAGCTGCTAATCACTGTAACTTACATGCTGAAAGCAGTATCTGCAGTCATTTTTGTTGAGAGCGAGTGAAGGAGATGCGTTTCCACAGAAAAGTGCTGGAAACAATAGGTGAGAGGCTCATTAAACTGCTGACAGTACCTTAATTCTCTCTCTACATCCGCCAACACACGCAAATGAAGTGGGGGAGACTTTTACTCCTCAAAGTTTCTCCTCATAGTTTAATTAGAGGTCACAATGTGTGATGATTATGCATCGGCACTGTTGTTGAGCAGGGTGAGTGCATTGGAGACGGCACATGAGCGCACGATTAGATAGATCTCCTATCAAGATGTGTGTAATGGATTTAGCCATTATTAAAGTTCAAATGCAGTTATCTTGCTGCTGTACATGCAAACCCATGTGTGTGCTTTTTTTTTCTCTCTGCAAACTCCCTGACCTCTTGTTTGAGGCAAAAAAAAAAAATTGGATTTGATACGACATGTTTACAGTAAGGCAAAATGACCTTTGCAGGCACAAAGAAAGCAAGTCACATAAGATTAAATAAATGTCCCAGCTGTTCCCAGTGGTTTTACGGCAAATCATAAAATTGGTCCTTAAACTAAATAACATGGATATATTTATTATAATTATTACTGAGTTATGCTTGTTCTACTGTTTCACATATACATGTCTAAGTGTGTGTTTGTGCAAGACACCTGACTTTCTCTAGGCTGTGCAAATTGTGCCTCATATCATCTGGATCTCATTGCTGCCAGTTTTCAAGAAAAGCCATCATGCTGCGGCCATATGCAGGTGGGAAACGAGGAATGCTTGGGAACAAAACCTGCAGCTTCATTCCCCTCCGCTCACAAGGATGGTAGGGTTGGGCTGTACCAGCTGCTCGAGGAACCCCCAGTGTGGGAAAGTCTCTCCTCGGCTAATGGAAGACAAACACCTCGGAGAGCGGTAGAGATAGCATGAAAACGATTAAAGCGTGACCCAGATTCTGTTGTGTCTCTGGCCTTTCACTGCAGTTGACAAATACAGGAGGGGACCTTGCTAATGAAAACACTGAAGAAACACTGGATGCTAATGAAGACAAACAACCTCATCCCAAGGTGCAGCTGGCACTGGCTTTGACATGATGAGAGAAGGAAGGTGCTTCTCAATAGATCCATTATATTTAAACTGAGCTATGGTTTTCGGGGGGTTCTTTAACCATGAAAAAAATGCAATAATAACAATAATTTCAAATGCTCCAAACTTTTGAAATCCTGTCAGAATATAATAATCCTCAGAAATAACAGAGTTTTAAGTGAACAAGCAGTCGCAAAGAAGCCTTTTTGTATTATAAATGTGATGTGAGGGCAGCGCTTGACAACATTATTCAGTTCTCAGGCTACCTTGAACTTTTTGTGACATTTCAGTGGTTGGCATTTGCTTTCCACAGAAAAGCTTTAAATTATCCTGTACTTTTACTCAGAACGATGTAATTTCTTTAAAAGGCTTTTATGGCATTTCTATGTATTCATTAGTGTCAAGTCTTAAAATGACATTGCCTCTAATAAAACATGCTAACTCAAAAAGTCGATATGAGAACCATATTTTATTTGATGGTATAACCTGTTTGCCACACTGTGATGTTGGCTCCATCTGATCCTATTTATGTCTTCACCAATTACAGCTCAGTGCTCGCAGAGCTCTTTTTGTCTCTGTCAGTATCTATTTGTCTTTGGAGAGAAACATAGCAAAAATATGTCTTTTTTTTCCCTAACTCTTAGCTTTAATCTCCAAGCTTTTGCTCCAGCTGAGCTCTCCGCAGTTGAACACTCCTAATTGACCTGTAGTTGAGTGCTAATAGGCCAATAAGGCAGCGTTGCATTTTGTGCAACCTTGTGCAACTCACTTTTTTTTTCTTTTTTTCCTTTTTTTACTGTTGAGAGAGGAGAAACAGAGAGAGAACAAAACATAAAAAGAGCAAAAGCCCCTTGATGTTTGCTAGTGTTGTAGCGGTGTGTGATGGGACTCTGGGGAGAGACGCTCACATCCCAGTGGGGGAGTCGACCCACGCCTTTAGTCGCAAACCTGCCCCTGTACTCTGATGGGTTAACATCAGTGAAGGGCATGAATGGTACACGGCTGATCGGGCTTTCTGCTGTACGGACAGTTGAGCTCTAAGCCCTGCTGTACTGCTAAAGTGTACAATGTAGCATTGCGTTTAGCATCAACACATAGATAAGGAATCTTCACTACTTTATCTTTATCCCCATTCAAACCTCTTCCTCTGGAATATATTCCTGTGGGGAACTTCTTTCTTTTAAATACTCCTCAATTTAAATATGTCAATCCCTCCCCTTTGATTCATATCTCACTCTTCTACTTCAGTTTCAATTGGTTTTTAGCCCTTTCTTTATGATCTTAACATGGTCATGAAAGTCCTTTGGCTTAACAAAAAAAAATAACTTCATGCTTGCAGATGCATGCAATTCAAGTGATCTTGGAGATGAAGCCTGGTGGACTCACTCTAAGTTCTCCCAGAAAACTGTGTAAGCTAAATTCTGATAATGTGGAGGTAAATTGGATTCATTCCTGGTATGTGCACATAGCAGTCCACTGGCAGAGGAATCCCAGTCATGAGGGATTCATTTAGCAAATATTCCAGCAGCCCTGCAAAGAATCTAGGACCTCATTCCACAGTGTTTCTAACAGCCCCTGATACCATACGTGCCTGGAATGAACAATAGTGTATTTCTGCCAGTGGCCAGTAGGGGGCACTGATATAATACAGGACCCTGCCAATCTGTTATGCCTGGCTGGCCCACAGAGATGTTTGCAGTAATTTAGTTCCACTGCCAATATATAAATAGGAATTCTGCTGTTAGCACAAAAGAGCGGGGGGGAAAAACATACTGCCGAATGAATGTGAATTGCTCCCCTGCTCCCATTTCAACATCAAAGTAATCAAGGAAAACAAGCTTTTTTAATCGAAAGTATGCAATTAGAATAAAGCAGAACTGTCCTGGCTGTGCACATTGCCAGAATGAAGAGATTAAATGGGTAAGGAGAGAGGGGAAGCACAATCAGTGTAGCAGCAGCTTTCGGACTGCAGTCAGAACAGATAATGTAGCACCTTTCATTTCTGTCCTATACTGTTACGCCAAAGACTGACTCAATTCTGGTAGATTCAAGAGCAGAGGGAAACGCCAATCAGTACAGACAGCAGAGTGACCACTTTGTAGAAATGGCAACTAATAAAAACACGTGTTTTTATCTTTATAAAGAATAAGCCCTCATTTTACTGCCTGTTCCCAGGGTTACCACTGCACTTATACTCCATCCCCAAGAGGAATTACACAGAAAAAATAAGGATGCATATTAAAAGGAATTGTCAGGAGAGTATGGTAAATTGTCTGATACAATAAAGCACTAATTTGTTTCTGGAGCATTAATGGAGCAACCTCTCTCTCCACACACATACACACACACAAACTCGACACCGCTATCTATAGGCATACCCCATGCTGTCCTATCCTATGCAGTGTCAAAACAATGATAAACATTTGGCCGCTATAGGGGTGCTCTGGAAACCAGCCAAGCTGAATGGGCTGTTTTGTTTCACTGAACAATAGCTCTGCTAAAAGTACTTAACAGCTGTGCTATGCTCTGGGTTCCCCACAGACCCACAACAGTACAACATACTAGGAAGTGTTGCTTTGTGCAGTTGTTCATTTCTTTATCCAACTAGGAGCTACAGTGTCTTTAAAGACTTTCAAAATGTAATATTCATTTTTCTGAATGAAGAGGAGGGACAACAATTGCCATTTCAGGCATGTGCTGCATCTATTGTGTCAAAACTATCAATTAGCAACTGAAGTTATTACCACTTTGTAAGACATTTGCATACACCACATAGAGTAGTCCCAGCACTGACTGACTCTTTTATCAAGGGTTATATAGTATTTTGGAAACAAGTACTGTTTTCAGTCTGTGAGCAATGCTCATTTGATAGCTTTATTAACTGACAATCAATCCCTTTCAGTCTTTGTGTCTCTACCTTTATGCATTTTCTTACAGCTGTATCTGTTTTCTCTCTCTCTGTCTGCTTTTTTTTGGGAGTTGCATATATATCAAATAACAAAAAAAAACACTAATTAAATGCTAAAATTATTATTCCAAGGTGTATTTTTCAAATAAACCTAACAGAGTGTGAGTGTGAACAGTGAGTGTGCAATTATTGTGTCACATCAGACGCTCCCTTTCCACACTGAATTCATTAAGCACTTCTGCGTGAATGAAAATATTCAGTTGATAAGTTGAGCCTATTCATTTTGTGCCTTTGCTTATTTATTCTTGAACAAGAAAGCTATCATCAGTTGGTAATTCAAAATGTTAAACGGTAATGTTGGAATGCCCTCTAGTGGACAGTAGGGCTGCACGATTGGCCTCCTGCAATTACATGAACATGATCAATTGCGATATTTATGAATATATTTAAATAATATTGAATGTTGAAATGTTTGCTCCGCTCTTAGAAAACTACACTTCCTACACTAACAGCCAGCCTCCACTTTTAAAGTGCTGTCATGCCGCAGCCTGAAAAAAAATGTGACAGTCAAAACAAAAATAATCCGAAATCAACCATTATCATCCGTTGATTGGACGTATTTTGAATTCAGGGGAGAACAAATCATATGCAATGAGTGCATTATTCATGTTTTGCATCTAGGAGATGCACTGAATTCAGATGATGAAGATATTTATTTAAAGTCTTTCTTGATGCAAAGATTTGTACATTAGCAGCACAAAACAAGTGAAAGTGAATACAGAATCCTGTTTATTTTAATGTGAAAGTGCAAACAATTTTTGTGTCACTATTAAGCAAAAAACAAAGAAAGGTCTGCACACTTAAGCTCCCCTAGCAGCTTTTTACTGAGCTACTCACAAGAGCTACTCACTACTCGCTTGTATTTTGTGTAGTTCCAGCACCTTTTTTAAACGTCTTATGGATGTGCGCATTTTCTATCTTGTTTTGCTTGTGTCCCTATTAAAACAATGAATAATCTTGAAAATTATCTCAATATTGATCAAAATAATCATGATTAGAATTTTGTATAATTGTGCAGCCCTGGGGGAAAGAACATATAACATTCACATACTGATAGCGGCATTAGCAATGCCTAAGCCCTTGTATAGTGTATAAGTACAGAGTAAACAATATTCATTACATTTAAGCATTAAAGATAGTAATATAATTATAATTGTATGAACAATAAGGAATTAAATTTAACTGGGATTTTCAAGAATGACTGACAGTGTGACAATATATACACATGTTGTTGTTGTTGTAGCTGTTTGTTGCCTTGGTCTATCTCTCTCTTTCTGTGAATGTTCATGTTTAAATCTTCTTCTCTCCTCAATCTCAATCTCCTCTCTTGTGAAAATGTAACCTACAGAAGCCATAATGGAACCAGATAATATAGCCTATGATAGGATCACACCCTGGATAGCTGAACACAGTAACTTCAGGTAGATCAGTCACAAAGGCATCACTGTCTTCAGGTCAACTTCACTCTCAGCAGGACCTACGAGCTGTCATTTTAGATCGATTTCTCCCCAAAGCCCAGTGTAATAAACACTTGAGAGAGTCTCTGGTTTGGTGATGTGTAAGTGTAATGAGGCACTGTCACATGACTGACAAGTAATGTTCCTGTCTCTTCTTTTTCTGATTCAGATGATCCCTATGGAAACCATATCCATCTTCTGGTCTGCATACCGGCCATTACTGTTAAAGTCCTCTCTCCATATAAACAGTGAGTCACCAAGAATTTAGAAAAGTATTACACTGTCAAGGTAATAGCATTGATTTTCTAAGTTAATGCAGATTGTCTGGCCCTCAAGTTGTTTCAAGCTCTGCAAAGTTTTATCTATGCCATTCACAATTTGTACAGTATGAACAGAAACTTCCACTGGCTTGAAAACTACTCGTACTAGATAATTTATCATGGTAAATATGATGCTTTAATTTGGTAAAGTGTCTGTCTTTTTTGTTAAGTGTCTGTTTGGTTGTCTTGTCTTTGTGGCTGAGTTTTGTATTTTCATCTCAGTGGGCACATTATTTTATGCTGTGCTTACTGTCAATCACCTGACACCCACGGGAAGAAATGGAAGTCTCCGCCAGAAAATAATACCTCAAACAATAACAATAATAATACTTCAACATGTCACCTTGCAAACTTGTCACATCCGTGTCTTCTTATTTAGGCTGTTTTTTGCTAAGCGAGACAGCACTTAATTTTGGTGATGGTTTAACACAGTATGGTTTGTCTCTTAAAGTAACAAAACACAAACAAAAATGGGAAATAGAAACTAATGGCAATAGCAAGACTAGGATCAAGATGACACCAATACTGTATTTTAATGAATTATAAGTGGATGTGAAGCAAATGCCATGGTATATAGCTCATGTTCAGTCACACAATTTCTCACATATCTTGTGTATCCACTCGTATGCCGATACACACAAATGCACAGACACATAAATCCATGTAATGCATATCTGCAAACTCTGCCAGCCATCTGTCATATCTGTTGATAGTACTAGTACTTGGTCCATGATTGGGGGTTTATCCTTATCCACCCCCTATCTAAGGTAACAATCCCTCCTCACCCCCTCTCCTCATTTAAAGAGAGCTTTAACAAGCAGCTACACTACTTGTAATTAATTTGACTCGGTTAATTAGCTTTATAGCTCTGTATATTTAAAACATTACGTCATTTGGCCATCATGAACTGCTTTGTTAAGCTTCATTGCAATCTTTTTGAAAAGATACAAGAAACACAACGTTAGCATTAGCAAGTATTAGCATAAGTGGTCTTAGCATCAACTCATGTAATGTCATGAATCCCACCTCAATACTTCATTTAAATATATTTACTCTCCTTATTGTTTTCATTGTTCTAATTTCTAGGTCACATTAAACGGATGTAAATATTGACTACTACTGTATCTAGATTGGGCATTGCCATTAATGTGTGATTGACAAGCACATTCATTACTGTGTGAGACTTGATAGAATGCCGACATACTGACAGTACTGTAGTGTTGAGTGGTGCAGTAAGAGGAATATTTTGTTCCACCATGCCAGACATGAAGAGAGCTGTGTTTATCACAAGAAAAACGGTGGTGATCAGTTGCTCTCTTCCAGCTGGAAGTACAACAACATTTGGATGCCTGGCAGAGATAAAATCCAAGTCTAAGTCAGCTGAAATGGATGTGGTCCTTTGAAAAGATTCTGGCTAAATTTTGATGACTGTATGGTATTCTCACAATATAGTTTATTTAACACTTGATAATGTGCATTTTTATCTAATGCCAATGTAAATCTGTCAGTGGCAATATTGGACCAATAGAACAACTGTGGAAAAGATCAACAAAGAGACCTGCTGCTGTTTGTGTCCCCTGGTGTCATTTATTTTTTGAGCCTCAGAGGTTGCAGCTTGATTTGAACCCAAACCATGATAATTTTTCCAAACCTTACCAAGTAGTCTTGATGCCCAAACCTAACCACAACTGTTTCACAACATTAACCACATGGGGGCGTGACAAAGTGTATTTGACGATCTGTCAATGGGAACATGTCGACTGGGGCAAGCTGCTCTCCAAGACCTTTAGTAAAAGGTAAATATTTAGTGCACTTCCTGATATGCCCTTTATCACCAGTTGCTCCAGTGAAGTGCTCTGCAGTAACTACGTAGAGGTCAGGCAGGGCATGAAAAAACAGCATGCAGCTGTAGTCAACAAAGTAAAAAATACTGAAACTACTCATTTGGCTCAATTCATATTTTTCTACTGGACAATAATTTTAAAGTCGGTATTCCCTCATTGGGCAGACACACCAATAAGCAGCCAAAACATAGCCACCACACACCACTATGTGTGTTCTCCAACCTCAACTCCTGTTCCCCCTTTATCGCATGCACCAATCGTCCCTTTCACTCCCAGAGCGGGGAGACCTCATTAATGCAGGTTAAGACAACCCACTAATGGTTCCTCTCAGTGTTAATAACACGGGGTCACCTAATATTACACACTGCTTTGTTCCATTCATCCAGCTATTTATCATGCATTATTAACAGCCAGGTATCATGAAATCACTGCTATAATCATAACGATGTTCCTGTGGCCTAGGTTAAGACAGGCAACTTGCAGTGTGTTAGCAGGTGACTTATTATGGGCAGGAGAGGAGGTGCTCCCTCCACCTGATGAATATTTCACTGCAAACTGAGTTACATGCAATAACAAATCAGTGTCAAGCTGTGTTGGACTTTTTTGGATGTGTTGTGTGCAGTGTGAACTTCACCACAGTGTGAATAACATGCTGCTGCTTTTGAATTAAACATCGTCTCATGTATGTAATAAGAAAAATGATGTACATGTGCCTTTTGCATATATTTATTTTTCCAATAAATAGCCAGCAGTGTTATTCAATCTGTAATGAATGCAGCGATGAAATCGGTCAGATGTCTACATTTCAATATTATGTACAATTGTATGGAGTGCAAAATACTTATGATGATAGATGTAGTAAATATATTCCCAGAATATTTATGCTGGAAGTAACAGCGGCCCACAGTAGCCGCCTCCCAAGCCAATTCTGTTTATACTTTTCATCTTTATTTCAAAACCATGTGTGCTATATTTGTTTAAGTAAAGCAAAGGTTTGTCTCAACTGTGCTGGCTTCAGTATTCTCATTCCTCAGTCTTACAAATATTCAGAGGCCAAGGGCCAATACTCAGTAGCTTTTCAGCATCTGTTTAGAATATGAAGCATGCTGTTAAATCACATGCAGACCCTTTCTAGACTTTGGGAATCTTGACTCGGTCATTGTAATGGGCAACGTTGCATTGCCAAGCAGGCAAGCTGATGTGATTTAGCATAATTTGAATAATGCCATTCATGGAAATGTGCAAGTGTGATGAAATTTTAATGGAGCTTGGGATAACACAACTGCTCCTCAGCTGCAATAGCTTTCTCCAAGACTCTGAGGCCTCTGTTGCAACTTGGCTTATTTAATTACTGTACTATCAATGTTTTTATTGGCCATACCTAATTACTATGGATATCTCTATTGTTGCAGAGTAAGAAAAATCTGCAAAGCCTCTTTTTTTCTCCTCACTGAGAGGCAGTCCTGCAAGCTCATCCTGTTTGCCCACATTGGGCACTGAGGGATGGTGTTGTCCAAAACTACAATAATTGCAGCCATTTAACAGTTACATAGATGAGCTGCATATTTAATATGAAAAATCTGTATAGTAAAAAATTGAAATCATAAAGGTGGGGTGGCTTTTACTCGCCTCTGCAGCATTTGCTCCCCTCATCCATTGATCTGATCTGATTAGCTTTGTGTGTCTTGGCTGTGCTGCATTCATGAACTCGCTAAAAAGGCTGAATTTAGAGAGGGGGCACAGAATGACACAAAGAACACACATGTGTGACCCCTCCTCCCAGCCCCTGATTTATGTATGTTCTGTGTATTTTGTTTTGTTTTGGTATGGTGTTTTTTGTGGTATTATCTGTCCCTGTTTGTACTTGTATTTCAAACTGCTAACCTTGACCAGGACTCGCTTTTTTTTATAAAGGTAGTCAAAATAGTAAAAAAACTGGTTCTACAATGTACAAAATATAACTACAAGCATTTGGGGCAGGCCCACAACAGAGGGCATATTAAAAAAATGGTGCTTTATTTTAACATTAATTCCAGGACATGGCAACAAATTACATAATTTTCAAAATGACCATCTTTGAAATGCCCTATAGCTTTAGTTGGCCTCATCCATTCACAAAACATTTTCAATGACCATCAGACATGTGTTAAAGATGCATGTCCATGTATAGAAGTGAACAGCTTGCAGGCTACACCTACACCATCTACTGCAGATGTGGGATTATGGTTGACTTACATAACAGGGTACCTTCAGCCAAGCAGTTTTATTGGTCTAAAACATTTTCCAGCAGTGCAGATGATACCCATAAACCAGGACAAGCTGTTCTTTATTACTATGATGTCTCTTGTCGCAACCAGGGAGCTAGTCAATGATATTTCCTATTTTCACTTTAAAAATGTGATGGGTTTATTAAACTCGCTGCCTGACTAATTCACAAGACAGTTTGCAAGACATCCCTCAAAGAAGTTGGCTGACACCAAAATGTTTTCTTGAGGTAGTACCAAAAACTAATTGCTATTGAAAAGTTTTTCTTTTTTTATTACAGCAGTACACTCACATTGACATTATATTACAATTTATTGGCTAAAACTTTGCAGTATTAGTCATCATTAGTATCAACTTCCTGATACCATCAACAGCTATCATTATCAGATTCCAGTGGTTGATTCAGTGCTCAGATGTCCTGCTTGACTCCTGCAGTCCCTTCACGTCATTGGTAACTCTCAGACCTTGCCTGTGGTTGTGTTGTAGAGAAAATGCTATGCTAAATGTTTGGTGTCAAGCTCATACTTACTTTAACCTCATCATCTGTCCAATCAGGGGCCACAAATCCTCATTTTTTCCCTTCACCCTCACTTCCTTCGAGATTACAACACCAATTAGACTGCTGTTTCCTGACATTCTTCCATCAAAGCTGCGAAGCGGTTGGTTTTATTTTTCACATCAAAGAGTATTATTCTTTTGTTTCTCCTTTCAAATCAACATCTACCTCGAGGGTGTATGAGTTTTCTCTTTCATTTTCCCTTTTCTACCCAGAGTCAAAATCTTCTCTGAACCCAGCCATAATGGAAATGGCAAAGCAGACCAAAGACAACAAGGAGTGTTCCCAGTAGCACCCCAGATATATCAAATTGTTTATAGTCTTTCCTTCATCTTTCTCTTTTTCTCCTTTTCTCCTTTTGTGTATCATTACTTATTATTCCAACACAATGTGTGAGAAGTGCAAAACCTAAAGGCAGTGCCTAGTAGTTTTTTTATGGGGAGCACATGGCTTCACAGCACCATAGCCATGTATCGGGAGTGAAGGTTTAAAAATGTATGATCCATGTGCATTATAGATAATAATGTTTTAAATATAAGATCTCCTTTGCTCCTCTGAGACTTTTGTCCGTATGGTCCTGGTTTATCAGGAGTGAGTGATCTCAGCTGGATATTGCATTAAAATACCTGTAGTGAAAATAAGGGGGAGAGAGGAGAAAATAATCCGAGCTTGACACAAAATAAGTGCGTGATCACACGATAGTTGTGATAAGCAGACAAATTCTGCTGACTCCCTGTCATGTCTACCAGATTACTTGTGATGAGTTTGCATAGAGCTGCTCCCTAAGATATTTATACTGTGATCCCAACTCTGAATTAATATACTGAAGATATCAGAACAACTCAGCTAAACATGATCTATTCATGTTGTGTAATAATTAAAAAGTTTTTACAAGATTGGGGGACTGTAAAGCTCACCCAGCAATGCCTTAATTTGCTCTGGTCCTGCTTTTATTTGAATGCAAATTTCTTCTTGAAGGAATGTACACAGTATTTTGACTGATCTCTTTGTGTATGTAGGCATGTGTGTACAAACACTATATGTGTGCTGTATTTCTTACATGTTCTTATGGGGGATGGATGTCCTAACAACACAATGATTATCATCTTTACATCTTTTACGTCTTTTAAGTATTGCCCTGTGAGAGTCTTTTTTTTTTGTTGGTAATTTGTGTAAAAAGTTAGCTGATAAACCGTCTTTAACCCATTACTCCCTATTTTGTATGAAGCTTGTATAAAACATAAAAAAAGATGACCGATTGTACCATATATGCATAAAGGAAAGCTAATCAACTCTATTTGCTTTACTTAAATGAGAAGGAAAGGAAAAAAGCTTTTCAACAACCTGTTGTTAAGCTGTGGCAAGTCATTTCCCTCAAATCTTAGAAATTAAGTTGGTGAGCAAAATGCTTTCATAATCAGACGGTAGGGATGACAAAACCACAAAAACAGGTTGTTTCAAAAGAAAAAAAAAGAGTTTTCCTTTATAGTAAAACAGCTTGAAGGCTATGTGCCATTAGCCTTTGAAGCTTAGTGTCCATCTAATTAAAGTATTGGAAAACTTTAATCAAAAGGTACTTTGCAAACAGTACTGAAGCAATTACCCACAATCCCAGAGTCCTTTTCAAAGTGCTCAATTATGGCATAGACACAGCTCCTGGTTTATACACTGATTCCTCCCAGGAGAAATGTAAGAAAACAAAGCAGATCTCACTCCTTCCACTGATATATGACATTTTTAAGGCAATGACTGCTTCTTTAAAAGTGTTAAATCTCCAATGCTGTAAAAAATCAGTCTGATTAAACAAAACACCCAACAACAATCTTTATTAGCCATCAAGTTAACAAGATTTTTGTTTCAGTTATAACCATACAATTGAGTCCATATGGTTGTCGTTTGAACACTAACAGATGCGTTGAATATCCATCCATCAACCCCACCTTTTTAACATCACTCCAATTCCTGCATCAGCAATGAAAGTAAACAAAGGTCATTTGGAGCTGTTTAAACAAACAACCAAAGGAAAGAGAAGCCACCACATTTTCTTAAACCCAGAGCTAATCCAATTTTCAGCCCGTCTTGGCAGTATCTGAAAGACAGATCAAACATGCCTCCACCGACACAGCAGCCAGCTTCATTCCATTAACCTAACATGGCTCTAGAGTAAAACTCTTGGTTAAATGAAGAGGCTGTGCAGGCTGTACCATCCATCCTTGACACCCAACTAGTAGAGGGTGTCACTGTTGACAGCTTCCATACTACATGACAGAATGATGAGCCAGTGGTGCAGAGGTGAAAAACTGAGCAGAACACATACTGTGTTGCTATATGACCTCTTGGATATAAATACTTCATCACAAAGAGCGTGTTTTTTTCCTTCTTGTGTCAGCTACAGGCCTAAAATGTAAATGAAAAAAAAAAATATATATAGGCTTAATTAAAATCAACCTGAGATGTAATTAGATGATACTTTAACAGTAATAAATCAGACGATTCAGGAAGAATGTGATAGCGAGTAGAAAGACCACCTGATAGACAGGCTCAAGTGGAAATTGTTTTTTTTTTAGTGTATCCAGTTCCAGAATATTAGGAAACCAAACATGATGTGGGTCCAAAAAAACTCACCATTTTCACCTTATCCAAAAATAACTTTAAATAAACATACATTTATTTAAAACCAGCATACTTCAGTGTAATATGTCGCCATATTATCACACTAATTGTTGATATGGAGGTAATTGTACTTGCAGCAATCACCCCTGGCAGAAACTATACGTGCACCCCATTAAGAGACACGCTGTGCGCATTTCTGAAAAAACAGTGCAACTCTAAGGAGTATTTCAAAAGCTAACAGTTTTGCATTTTAAATTTCCAATATTTGCTGCAGTAACATTGCTGCATGCATGTAATTGTTAACATGTACTAAGTGCTGCCTCTCTCATCATTAAAGTAAATCTTTAAGGCAAACACTTTTACATCTATACAATACATTATAAAAAGGCAACACAGCCTACTAGAGGGGGAGTGAAATGTCCATGCAAGTGCGGGTTCCTAAATTGGAGAAAAAACATTAGTGTGGATTATAACTGGATGATTATTGCATACACATGGATAAGGATAATGTCAGAGTTGATCCATGCATTAGCTCACAGAATCTGCACTGGACCAACACACACAAACAAATCCATCTATGACTGATTTTAAGGTCTGGAAGTCTAGAAAATGCCTCTATTCCTAAACTGGTGGCATCGGTATAAAATTAAAGACAACAAAATTCATCCAAGCAACTATTAACATTTACCCACTCTGTCAGGAAAAGAGCATGTTTTTCTTCTTTCCATCACAAACCTCATACCTTCCTCTTAATTTTCATAAAGACCTGACCTTTCTTGAAACAGGTTCAAAACTGAACTTCAATTTCAAAATATACATATTAATAGCAATCTTAAGGTCAAAAATGAATAATATTGCTGCATAAAATCAGCAGTGGGGCATTCGTGAGCTCTTCAGGAACATGATTTTAGTTAATGGAAGTCAAAAGTGAGAGAATGTTGTCCTTTCCTAAATTTGAACGTTGAATATTAAACAGGGGTGGTGATTTATAGTGTACATTATGGGATATCTTAGAGGAAACCTGCTAAAACAAACAAAGCATGTTTTAATTGAGTAACAAGTATAATTGGCAGCATATGCCAGCAAATAAAGTGGGAGCTAATGTTTCTCTTGGACATTAAGCTCTTATGCTTCATCATCATCATTCACATTGCTGTACTGTCAATTATGCTTAAAACAATTATCATAGCATAGAGGACTCAATACCGAATGATATAATAGTAACAGAATAGATTTCTCAATTAGCATGTTCTTGGGCAGTTCAATCTTAACTTATAAAAATGAACAAGCAATTGCTTGCAGAGGAGGCTGTCTAATTAAATGAGTGAGTCACAAATACTGGGGCTGAGGATTCAATATTGAACCATTGAAGGCACAGCAACAGTGTCTTCAGTGCACAAGATGGGCAAATGTTTAGTTCAGCATTTTGTATAATGGCATTTTCATTATATTTATGGAATTTGTAATCTTTCAAAGAGTTGTTTTTTTCTCTAATCTGTATTGAAAACCGTCTTTTCTGATTTGGAGATAAACATTTGTAGCTTCAGTGTTATTTCTACAAGTCTCTGAACTCTAGTGAATGAAATGACACACGTTTTCTTCAAAGCTGAGATTGCCACCTTACCATGTACTATATAAAATAATTGACATGGCCACCATGACGTCACCCATTGGTGTTAGGGTGGCTGCTGTTGCAGCCGCATAGTTGTGCCTTTTTCCCTACTTTCTCCCTTCACATTCTTCCCCCTCCTTTTCCCTCACTTGATCCTCCTATGTGTCCTGTGTGTGTGTGTGTGTGTGTGTTTGTGTGTGTGTGTGTGTAAGTAGGTGGGTGTTACCCTGATCAGCAGCTGAGACGCACCTGCTCCAAATCATCTCATCACCGGCAGTATTTAAGCCTGGACTCTCCAGCACTTCAATGCCAGATTGTTCCATCTCTACTGGTGACCCCTGAACCTCCTAAACTTTTGTTTGCTAGTGTTTTTTGACCTTGTGTTTTTGTCTTGCTTTGTGCTCACTGTTATTTTCTGTTTGCTCAGTTCTCCTGCGTCTCACTGCCTGCCGACCACGCCACCACTACCACAAACCTCCATGCCGATCATCTGCTGCAGGAAACCTCCGGTCCACCTCACCCGGCCTGTCCTCGTCTCCAGACCGCCTGCCTACTTTCCCCCTCAAACTACCTTCATTCCGTACTTCAATAAATCCCGTCTTTACACCACCACCAACTCGAAGTTCTTGTTTTTGGGTCCGCCAGAAAACAAACTCTAACAATTGGTTTGTTTTGAAGCCCAAAATGTGGCATTTTGACTGCTGCCATTTGGATTTTTGTAGTCGGGGTGACCATATTTGGACGAGATGTTGGAGCTTTGCGGGACAGATGAGTGGACCTGACTAAGAACCCGAGGATGCTATCAGCAGACACACCCCAATAAAATTCCTAATTTTAATCATTAAATCAATGTATACAGATAAGTTATACAAAAATACGCCCCCATACAGTTGTCATAAATGTTGAAAAGAGTTGACACTTTTGTTCCATGCTCCAAACATAATTATTTCTGCTAAAGTTGGGCATTTTAACATGGGGGTGGATCTGACTCAGAACCTGAGGACACAGTCCTGATAGTGACTTGTCAATCATAAGGTAGCCATGGCCACCATACCCTGCTTAGCAGTTTGTTGTACTCTAAATGGGAACTAGTTTTCAAAATGAATATCAGGCTGTATTGAATTATGGATATTCTTTACACATTTCTAAGTAAAGAGAAGTAAGAACAGATTTCAGGTGCACAGACCATGGGCTTGTTTAAGCTGTAATTATCTTCCTTTAACTATGCAGTTCCTTTTTAGTAATTTCTTGACCCGAGGTGTTAAGTTCGCGATTTTTGACTTGGGGATGTATGAAATAGTTTTGTCACTGTATTACATACAGTAGTTGGCAATCCGCACGCTCCCAGTTTGTAGAAACAGATGGGACTCACACTCTACAGGAGTTTTAGCCAGAACAGGACAGAACCAAGGCACTCGTCTTAAAGAAGAAAGTTAAAATGCCTTCATTACATCGACAGGTTCTAAAAGCAGAGCAAGATTAAAAAACAATGAATACTTCTGTACCTCAGGAAGTTACAGACAAAACAATCCAATAATACAGTCCCATCTGACTGTATTATTGTGCTGCCCCCTATTGCTCTGGCCATAACTGCACAGTGTATCTCAAAATCTATTAGATTTGACACAGCGATTGAGTATTTCATGTAGCACCATGTAAGAGACTTTTGAGCTGCTTAGAGTTTTTTGAAAGCAATATCTTACTCAAGTTGAACTGATAAAATACAGAAAATTATATCAACAATTAACTGAGATCCTATGATTCATGTGCTTTTCTTTAAAAGTTTAGGCTAAATATGGATCCAAAGCATTCAAAGGGCTGCTATATCTATGGAACCCAGAGTTGCCAATTATAGATAAACCCTGATTTAAATCATTTACAGTGATGAAAACATTTGCTGCAGTCTTACAAAAAATGATGTAAATTGCCATTTTTGCTTTAGCTGAACCAATTAGCAGTTAGCAGCATTCAAATGAAAATATTTCTACAGCTATCAGATCTGAAAAAGGTGTGCCCCAGGGATGTCTGATGTGGTGGAGCAGTTGAGTCCTGCTCAGTGCCGAGAGAAAGTCTCCCTTGTTAAGTAAATGGAGGGGTCCTGGGTCCTCCTGTCTAATGGCGTGGCGTCCCTACTGGGAGCACAAAGCAGTAGCCTGAATACCAATAGGAGGCTGCTGGGTCCTTGAAGGAACACAACCACCAGCAGACAAACACTGCCAATTAGCAGACGGCCCATACTCATCATCCATGTGTTCACATCTGATTAACAGAACACATTCACTGCATCGGGTCCAGGCAAATACAAAACCTTTCTCTTGGGCACTTGGTTTTCTCCTCATATCCTTATTTATGTCAATTAAAAAGGCTTTATTATGATGCTAACTGTGAGACCACTCTGAGGAGTGTTGAGGAAAGGGGAGGAGAAAAGGAGCAAACCGGTTACTGTATTGCACCTTTGTTTCCCTCCATAAGAGATCTCTACCAAAGGCCTGAACAAAAATTATGCGCTTGGGTTTGCCTTCTTGAACACATTCTGAAGAGGGCAGTATTGACAATTGACTAGTTTTTAATGGCTGAATTTTTTTTTCTGCTTGTCTTGAGTGGCTTGTGTGAAATGTGTGGATGAATAAAAGTCTGTTGTTCTGCCCAAAGGTGTGGCATTGTACTACTGGTGATGCAGCTGCTCCTCAGAACTCAGGAAACATCACCTGGCAGGCAGGTCATTAACACAGGATCCTTCTAAAACCTTCTCTTTCAAAATATTTAATGTAATTTAACATTGTTTCTTGTTTTGTTCAAATTATGCTCCTGCTACTGCAGTTGTGATGAGCATTTTATATGTGACATTATAGAGTGAGTCCAGACATGCCTGTGATCTAACTAAAACAATGCAATGTATTTTATTTTTATCAAAATTAACCCCACAAAGCTACTAATGCTATAAAACTGCCCTGCCCACTAACTGAAACTTCATCAAAAGTTAATATTTCTTCAGTGGACTATCAAGGTGCTCTTCTTGAGGTTTTCTGTCTTGATTGTTTGTTAGCAGAATACTGAAAAAAATCATCAATGTGAATGATGATGATTATGTCTGTTATTTACAGACATAAGGGTAACCACCCTGCCACCTCTGACAAACTTAATACAGTATTATTGAATTCTAAACCTGAGGGCCAATGAACAAATATTTCGGGCCCATTACACCTGGTACAATCATGTACCTGCATCTGAATACATGATACGGATAATGTATCCAGACATTTTATTAATGAGTTATCTCATTATCACCAAAATGACTTGTCGAGCATAGCACATCCAAGGCCAAGGGAAACAATGCCATGAGTAAGATTATGTATTTTTAGTTCACTATCAGGGAAGACTTGCTGGCTCATATTACTACTTGTAGCTAGCAGACAGAGATGGGGTTAGATATTGATGGATTTTTGACTTAAGAATATGGTCACACTCACAATGCATTCTGCTTGTATTTACATACAGTATCTCATTAACATGTGTTTTTCCTCAGATCATCCTCTCCAACTTTATGAAGCGCTACAAAATGAATAGGACAGTCAGACAGGTGGTAATTAATACACAGTTATAGCTACACAGTTTGTATATGTCCACATAGTTTTCACATGAGGCCTAATCAGGCAAAATAAGTGCACCTGTAGGTGGGTTATGGGTGTGTACACAGTTAAGGATTATTGATAACCAATGCAGAGTAGAAATTTACTCAGAAACAATAACCGACAGTTCATTATCATGGCTAATTCCACCGATTCAGTCAACATCGCGTTACGGCACGACCTTTGGAGCCGATGACAGATGTTCTAGACAATGTTCTTGATTCCACTGGGGATGCCTCAGAGCACGTCAGCAGTGTCCCAGAGGCAGGTCCCCAATCTGCTCTGCGTCAAGTCTCTTTTTGCAGTAGATGGACAGCAGTTGCGTCAAGCTGCACAGAGCAGATTGTACCAGGCAGGAAGTCAAACAGCAGTGCATCCGGTCAATTTTCAAAATTAAACACATTATATGAACTCACAATCATGTTTCACTTAACTAAACCTTTACATCAACAGTATCTGCTCCTTTTCCTTCCACCAGCCCGCTGTATTATGTCCAGTGGGAGAATGAATGCAAGGGTTCTCCTCCTGCACTGTATATGATGAAATAAGTACAATCTCAACAAGTCAACAGTATCAGCCGGCAGGTTATGAAATGGTCCTGTGCGCTTCGGTGGGATATAGAGCCACATGGAGGACAGAGCAAAATGGTGTTGCAGACGTAACAACATTGACACCCTGGAACCAAGGAGTTACATACGCCAAATTAACAGATGTCCATTTTTTATTTAATTAAGCATCGTCGTATAAAAGTTTAAAATGGCTAAATTAATTTTGTTTTAAAGCTTACATAGTTGTGTTTGTCTATTGAGTCAAAATATATGACTCAGCTTACCAGTTGATAAATACACTCATTTCTGTTCTCTTTACAGTCTCAGGGACTATTTTGCAATCTGCACCCAAGGTCTCAGCTGAAATAGGCTAAAAGGATTCCGTACACAGTGGAGTTCTTGAAGTTAATTACCAAATGATTTTGAAATGAAAAGAGCTGACTACTAATGGTAGTTTTTGAGTTAGTTTGGCAAATCACTCAATATGAAGCTGTCAGTGTTGTTTAGCTAGGACCTTGATCCCACTGGACTGCAATGGAGCAGTCTTTATCGCATGTTTTTCGATATTTGCTCGCTGCTCTCTCCTGCTTTGTCATTTTATTTGTGTTGCTGCTTGTGTTTCATATATCTTTAACCAACATATTCGTGTTTTTAAAGGTGCCGTTTTTTTCGCTGTTGTCAGTTAAATAATTTCAATAAACATACTACAGCAAAATGCTGGCACATTTCACTGAAATGCTTGTTCATGTCTTCCATAGTAAATCAATTCTTAAGCTATTTAGCTGTGGTCATAATTATCCATTTGTGTGGAAGTGAGAGATGATAGTGTGAGAGGGGGGGCACTCAGAGGCAGTCTTGTAGTTCATAAAGAGCAATTAGCCCAATCTGACTTAGCTAATTAAAGAGGAAGAATGATGACAAGACGGGGAAACATGAGATTATTTTGTATAGTGGTGTGACGGGAAGATGCACGCTGAAAAGCAGACTGCTATACAAATATTCAATTAATATACTGGGATCAAAGATTGAGAAAAATACATGTTTTGATATGTTGTGCTTGCTGTTTATAGTTCTTTAAAAAGAACTGCTGATTATTTAACATAGTATAAAGCTTTCACAGTTTTCACAAATGTGAACAAGACACATTAGTGTTGCATTTTTACCTGTTTGTGCAGATAAATCATTTTTGTTTCCAATCAACTGTTTGTATGAGAGTTTTACCATATGGAAACCATAAAACTAGTTACTTCAGGTAAATTACCAGAACTAGATTACTAATCATTCCCTAAAAATGTGACGGTCAATACTACTGGGACTACAAATGGACACCAGAACACTTTTGATGCCAAAATTGTCTCCAGTTGCCTACAGATGTTACATATGCAGATAAAAGGTTTATAGGGAATAACTTATTATCATTATCTTTATGTCTTACATGTTTTGACGTCCTCTAAAGGTACACACAGGCAGCACAATGGCAGGTGACATTCTGCCATGTCTTATTTTTAATGATCCTGATGCCCGCAGCAAAATAATGCAAATCTGTTGTCACACAACGAGCTCTGTCTCACTTGACCCCCGTGTTTTGTATTAAAGGTGTTCTCACTGAATTGCACTAATCTGATGAAATGTGTTTAATATTGTTTGTACACTTTTCAAAGGTAGTGGCTTTATTGCAGGCGAAGCCAACAGACGGCATGGCATAAGAGTGCTGACAGGAATATTAAGTGAGGCAGCCTGAGCAATATAGAATATAAATGAGGTTATTTTACACTGCAGAGCTCTGCAAACCGACGCACAGACTTCTCTCTTTGTAATAAATCATTCCCATTCAGACAGCCTCTACTCTTAGGGCATTGTTTAATACTATCTGCAATGGAGGGGAGAAATAAATTGGTTTACATTGCAAAAAAAGGTGCTGTGGTTGGAATGCATGATATGATGATGAAAGATAGAATATACTTGACTTATTGATGATAATGAACTTGCAGATAGGAGAACGTTGCATGGAGGGTGTCATGTGGGAGTAATATTAAGAGGGGGAACTGGAGAGAAATCCCAAGTAAGCAGTAAATGTAGCAGAGTAAGATTTTCTGAAATAGCATTTTAGTCCCTACCCACCCCTTTCAATAGAACAACATAAAAATGCAATTTATGTCTATACCCCGGCCCACAATACTGCTTGTGCCACGGTGAGATAAATATTTTGTCACAGATGCAGAGGGCTAAAGATGAAGTGACGATTACACCCCTCAAGAAACACTTCTTGCTTCTTTGCTGTTGTGGGTATTGTGGCAGAGACAGCCTTCAGCAAACCACATTTTTTACTGACAAAAAAGGACTGCTGTCGTGTCATATACGTTGGCTCTTACACAAAGCATTCTGGTTATTTTACTCAGATTGAGCGCTGTGATTGACAGGAGTAAAGTCTTTACTGTGGCTTGTCTGAGGCAAGGTCCAAGATCAACAACAAAGCAAGAGCAAAAGGGGAAAGAAAATAACATTTTTTTTCTCTGCTTCCCGTGCTCATCGGAACACTAAGAACTCAATGGCATTGAGCATTATAGCTCCACATTGAATGTGTTGCAGCAATCCCAAAATGAGAGCAACTTGCCAAAGCTATTCCCAGTAGAACAGTTACATAAGTGAGACAGCTATTAAGCCCAAAGATGTGAACAATTCAAAGGTGAATTTAAGAACTGTTCACTGTCATTGCATTACCCACACATGTCAGTGGTTTGATGAATAAATCCATGTAGAATCTAATCTTACTTTCTCAGCTGATGTGGTACTGTGGATGGCTAAACATGCAAATTGTGGAATATGACATTTGAGACTGCTTAGCAGTTGAACGTATCAAATTAGATTTTATCTAAGTTATTAAGAGCCATTTTTACATACAGCGCTGAAGCTGTATGGCACATTACCTCCTCTGTTGGAAATACTGTAGGGGCTTTTTCCTGCTGCATTTTGATTGACAGAGAAGGTGTATAAGGTGATCAGTGGAAAGTGTGATACCTGTAATTCTTTTAGGAGATGAGATTCACACCATTCTATAGTGGGAAATGAAAGTTGGCTTCAAGTGGGCCTCTCTCCTTTGAATTGGAGCCAGAATCATTAGGATTTGCAAAACTCAGGCATCAGGGTTTGGTGGCTCATTATTCTCCCGTTGTTGCCTCTTCCCATATCTCCCCATGCACAGCGTTGCCCTCCAACACCTCCGTGTTCAGAGATAGGAAGGCACTGCGGTCTTCACTGATCAGATACACAATCAGGACACATGGTTAAAGATTGGACTATATGCTGCACTGTACCTGCTCAGTGGATGAAATATGATTTTGGAGGGTGGGGTGATTCTAGCTTGTTTTATTACATTATTATCTCCCCAGTGATGCTTAAACATTTGTCACACAGCTACAGTATATCATGATAATATAAGAAAAGGATAGCATTCTCCTTTGGGAGCACACCATACTATTGATAGAAAGGCTTAGCGAGTCATATACTACATTGTGATGATTATGAATTGTTGTATTAAATGTGGTATGAAAGACATAAAGGAGACCAGGTTTTTATATTTAATGATCTGGAAAATCTGAAACCGTGCTGCATTTTGTTTGTCCCTTTTTAGATAATTATTCGAGTGAAACTGCAAATAAAAGTAACTCTTGCAAAATATACATTGCCATTATATATGTACATATATAACATATATGTATATATATATATATAGCACAGGACACTGTGTCTCCTAACATGGGAAGCACCCACTTAAAAAGTCTGGAAGCTCAGACAGTACAATATAATTATAATCAACATTTCCTTAGACAAAAACTGAAGAGAATTCAAGCTTGAGTCAAGTTATTAAAATTTGATGCATTTCCAAGGGATTGTACCAGGCACACATTACAAAAAAAACACCAACTTGTTCTGTTTGTATGATTGGTGTGTTTCCTGTACAAAACTGTACAGACTGATTACAGGATTTGAAACTTCTTCCAAGCATGCATGAGCTCAGCAAATAGAGTCTGTGATACTCACATGTAAACTAAACACAAATAAATTCACAACATAATATAAAAGAGAATAGACCAATGATGTAGCGTGTTGTGAAAAATAATTCTCAATCATATGAAACATAGAACATCTTTAAAATCATCCTTTTGAGAGCAGTTTCTCTAAATCTAAAATTCCCTTATAATCAATATCAAATTGCCCCATTTCTCATGACAGGCAAAGCTTTGCTGCAATATATGGCTATATCTTTTGCTAAGGGAGTAAAACCCCTAATTTAGTCTGCAATAAAGCGGCTTAGAGAAACTGATTCTTTCCAGAACATTAATCATAAAAATTTAATGGATATCAAATATTTAATACAGTAGAATGTACAACTTGTATTACTATGGCTCTCTCCAAATCGATCATGTAGAGGAAAATCCATAATTAAAATTATGCTAGCAAGGGCAAATCATTAAGATTTCTATTCGCCTCCATGCTTCACGAAAATGAAATATACACCCTGCCAGTGATGTATAGGCTATTAGAGGCAGAAATAAATTATTACTGTCTCTTATAAAAATGGGTGCTTGATTATATTAGAAAAATAAAAGTATGTGATAATTCTTGTGTAACTGAATCTCAGATACAGGCCCTTTTCCCATGAAAATAGAGGATAAACTAAATTAAAAAGGTGTAATGTCAAATGTCTGGGCCAGTGAAACACAGTGTTAAATAGAACATTTATATCTGTAACCTTATTCATTTTACAATCAAATCAGGTCAGATGAAGCTGCTGTAAAGTAAACGAATGAAGCAGCGCTCACACTAACATAATGTCAGAGATGCTAGAAGGAAAAAAAAATGCCTTGTTTGTTTTTATATCTCCTGTAGGTCATCTCCAAAAGGTCATTACACTTTGACAGTGTAGTGAGTGAAATTTGTACATTACATTATTCAATGGAGCTGCTATATATCATTTAATAAGACCTAACCCTCTTTGTGTTCAATTTACAAAAAGGCTTGCAAGCTGTGATTCCCAAACAGTTACCAGGTGATTGGTGGAATGATTGGAATAAATTCAGCTAATTAAAAAAAAAAAGATTAACAGTGTGATTTGACAATATATGTCCACATCTGTGTATAGGGGGGAATTAAACAGATTAATAACATGCCACACTGGTGTGATGAAGGCCTGCATGATATGAAGACAATCTGCAATGTGTGATAAAATTTCTTAATATTGCAACAAAAATATGAATTGCAATAAATAAACAAACGTTGAAGTCCCTATGTCTCTCTGCTTTAGTAGGTGCATTGTTGAATAGCCTATTGCGACTGAATAGAGAAATTAAATCAATTACTTTGAACATGCATGTTTTTACCAGCCAAAATACATGCATATTGGGTTGATCTTTAGTATTTAATTATCTAAAAATGTTGAAGTAAAATAAATTGAAAAGTATCACAGTGGTGGGGAGCTGTTGTACAAAATGACTGTATAGTTTGCTGGTAATACTTTGGTTTGGTTTTGACACCAAAAATGGGGTAGAGATTCTCAGCATATTTTATTTATTAAATTACAGTTTTGGTACAAACATTTACCCAACAGTCCGATGGATATCCTTCTGATATTTACTTGCAAAACAGAAAATTTAACATGAGTTTTAGTTTCCCTGATGGCAGATGTAAATCGTTATTTTTCTTATTTGTCACATTTCTGACAATCTTTTGCAATGTGTTAATTGTGCATGATTGCATCGTGATGACAAAGAAAATATGGTTTATCTTTCAGCGCTACTGTGATGCAGATCTTTAGTACATTTTTTTTCATAATAACAAATCAAGATGACTGTCTAACTGCGCAGAATATACTGTACACTGCAGTTTTTCAACAATGCGATTCCACCATAACACCTGAACACCAAGTCATTGACCAAGTGACTGTCCATTTTCCACCCTGTTGGAAGTGCAAATGCAAACTTTACTGACTAGACTACAAAATAAAAGCCTGAACAGGATAACTTCCTTGTATAGATTTATATAGGCCTATGCCTACATCCACAAAAACCACAGGGTTCAATGCACTGAGACTATCCAGTCTACTAAAATGGTACAATGTACTTGAGCCAATTGGTTGAGAGTATGCATAGACATCTTGCTTGGGTTCACTAGGAAGCTGCTTTAGTAACAGTTGGTACAACAATGGCTTTGTAAGTACAACTGAGACTTGCCTGCTCAAACTTAAAATGTGGTGACAACAGGAAGGCCCATCAAAATGCCACTGAGCAAAGATGTTTGCACGTATATCAGAAGGGACTGCAGAATGAAAAGTAAGTACAGTGAGTGTCTAAACATCCCCCCTCTGGCACTGTGATATGGACTGAGGCCATTCCCTTTTGGAGGAATTCCTTCATTCATCCACCACCCCCCCCACCCCACCCACCCCCCCCCCCCCCCATCTTAGCAGCTCTGGTTACTCTTTGATCTGCTTATGTTCTCTTGAAAGGCTGAAACACTTCAAACAGAAAGGGCCGTGAGCCGAGCGTGACTTTCATACGAGCAGCTATTTTTTTCCTGCCATCTCATCGATTTGATAAAAGTGATCGATACTCTTAAATAATGTATCATATCTTGTTCCTCGGTTTTGGGATCTGAGCATCAGTTGCCTCTTCATGATTTGAGAGGAGAGGTGCTTTTCACTCTAATGAATGTGGACAGTCCTCTCAGAACATATAGTACAGTATGGAGGGTATGAATTATGGATTACGAGTACAAAGGGTTGCTATAGAAAGCACCTGATCAGATTATCAAACATTTACCATCAGATGCATGAGGCCGTTGTAACTTTGGAGGTCTGTCTTCACCTAATGGCTTATGAAGTACAGGTCAATTTCAAGATTAACTTCTTCTCCAGTGCTCATAATTAGCTCTTCATTCACTTAATACTTTATGTAGATGTACACACGATCAAATAGGGATAGCAGATCACTGAACAGAACTGATTAAGTGGATTGGGTATCTGCCACAGTGTCAATGGTCCACATTAAATACAATTTTATTGTCCTTATGAAATTCAGTGTTGCTGTTATTAGTTACAATCATTCAGTCATGATATGCCTCCAACTCAGTTTATAGGGCCACAACAGTCTTTGGTCCTGTGCTACCTTACAAAAAAGTAAGTATGTCTCGATAAGCTTTTTGGGACCCAATCCCAAACTGAGTCTATTGGAAATAACAGGTATCTGCCACAGCTAATCTTAATTTATAGTTTATAGTTTATAGTTTTATTTTTGCACAATTAAAACACACAAAAGAAGAAGAAAAAAAATTAAAATACAGTGCAGGGAGAGGCAAAAAAACCCATAGGGCTTATTTAAAGCCTCCACCTAATGAAATTAACACAAGATTATTAAGAACTCAGAAGTACAGAAACATACAGAAAAAATACATAAAATAATACCAGTGATAGCAAACTACTAGTAACCAAATATGTTTGATAATAACATCAAAAAACAGCAATAATAAAATCCAATTAAGTGCAGAAAATATGAATGTGAGACATGTAAGATGATGATGTTAGTGCGATAAGTGTGTGTATGGGTATGTGTGAGGGGTATAATAGATTATACTACGCTGACCCTTGAGCAATATCAAAAATACATCACAGTGAATGAGACATCTTTAAATATGGACAAAATACACCCATTACAAAACAGAGGTTAAATGTTTTTTCAGGCATCTTTTGTAACACTTTATATGAATGCAGGTTTTTACCAGATGGAAAAAATCATTCGCTGCCCTAAATCTTATTGAAAACTGACCTCGACAAGTAAGAAATTTGGGAAGATGAAGAGCTGAAGAGTTACGAGTTAAGTGTGAATGCAACTGTGAATTAACTGTAAAATAAGTTGTGAACTGCTCAGGAATATTTCCTTCACTAAAAAGTATTTTGTAAGTAAAGACACATATTTGAAAAATATTGATGTCGTAAATAGTGAGAATTTGAAGTCTCTGAAGTAACGGGGCAGAATTACACTCCTGATACCCAAGACACAATCTAAAAATTAAATAATATGGAAGAGGAGAGCTTTAACAGTTTGTGTATTTGTATTTACTGAATATTTGCTACGATACCCTTGGTTAATGTGAATAGAGAGAGGAGTGATAAATTACTTTACATGGCATCAGATTTTAGCAAATATGTGTATTTTGCCAATCTAGTTGTCTGCAGATCCCCAGGTATGGGAGTCGATTACAAAACATTGGATCAGAGCAATCTTACTTTCACACAGGCTCAGAGAGGTGAGTTAAACCCACATCTGTAGTTGATGTTCGTAAGTAAAAGCTTGTCATCTGACCTGGCTTAATGGCCATGCTGCTTTGTTTAGTTTGATATTATTGAAGTTTAAATAACATTAAAGAATATAATGTCCCACTTAGTCTAATTTAAAAAAAAAACAAGACTTGAGAGAGAAAATGAGCATGACAGATAAAGGAAGAGTGCACACAGCATGTAAGCAAGACAGAGCAAAACTGGAAGAGAGGGAAACTCAAGATATAAAGATTTGTACTGTCTGTTGCTGCCTGCTTGGACCATGTCAACAGCCTCACTAATTTCTATGATATTTCCGTCATTAAAATTGTTGGGGGCACACCCACGTACTGCTGATCTTTCCAAAGACATATCCTTTCATTATTTTTTTTGTTGTTTTTTTTTTAATACAAGACAAAGGCATTTACACAAGAAGACATTTACTTCCTAGAGCAGTGATAACAAAAATAACAAGGCAGAATAATCATCCACAAAAGGGTCTTTCAGCCATTTAGCTAAATTATGTGAGGGAAGAAGATACAGTATTTGTATGTACATGTGTATACTGTATGTGTATCTGCAGGCTCAAACTACAATTACTCACAGTTCATCTGTCGTTAACCTGAATTAAAGGTACACAGTTAGCACCAGACTATCAAAACCTAACCACAAGTGCACAACAATCCAGTGTTAAACTAATACATCTCAGACACTAGAAGAAGAAATAGAAATATATGAAACACACTGCAAATTAAGTAAACATAACTACAATTTAAATCAAGGTGCATAAAAATAATCTGTGACACTGTTAACTGCAGGTGATGCCGTCCAGTGTAGTAACCAAAGCCATATGAAAATCTGAACAACAGTAACTCGGCCAGCATGTCTGTGCACACTCTGTCTATTAAAAGCAATGTGTTTTGATTGCCCAGAAACAAGTTATTGACCACTAAGCAATAAAAATGTTGCCAAAATAAAATATTAAAAAACACCATAAAACAAAAGCATAACTTTGTCCTGTGATATTATTTTAGTTATCAGTATTGCTCTGCTCCAGTGCGCACAGAAAAATCCTTGTAATTAAGAAATCATTGTGTATTTCATTTTCACACTGGCCTCTTGCTTTGGAGAATTATCTGTAAAATACCCCTCCACCATGAAAATATTTTCTCTGCTATATTAACACAGATGGGTACAGGCAGTCTGACACAGAGTGATGCTTACTGAGGTTTCTTTAAAGACCCCCTGAAGCGCAAATCAGAGCTGAGGTCATAAGCTGTGGTTGTGATAAAAAGGAAATATGAGAGTGAGCTGTGAGCCAAACTGTGGAAAGGTCCATCTCATAAGTGGCAAAGCAACAGCAGTATTTCTTGAGGTCGCAATAAAAACAAACACAGTGATGAAATATGGTTGTATCGAAACATGTTTTATAAAAATATTACACACATATACCACAATTACTGCCCTTTACTAATATCAGGCTCGTGACATAGCTTACATGTAAACTTTTAGGGCAGATGGGGGGATATTATGAGAGGGGTTAACAGTCTCTGTTAATGACTTCAGCCACAATTATGTTATTTTTTTCTGTTTAGGTTGTGCATGAGAATTGCTATTTGGTCAGCTTTTGAAATTCCTTTGTAATTTCAAGCATTATGATGGCACGCTGTGTTTTCAAAGTGCTTTCTCTTCAAATCTGAGATCCAATTTAACAATGCCATGTAGAATTTCACAGATTTTCTACTCTTTTCTCTTGTATCTGCATTGTTTCCTCTCTTTTTGTGCTTAAATCTTGCTTACTGAGATAGGGACAGCTGCGTGCCTTGCTAAGTGCCAAGCACCATAGTTTATTTTCTTTGCACACTGCACCCAGATGTCTTGGAAAGCACAATGTAAATAGTTGTGTCACCACAGTAGAAAGTAGTAATAAAAAACCCTCATGTGCATCAATGTAACTTTTACAGTGACAATGTACATTTACAGTCAGTCACTTTGCTTTATAAGTGAATTTCTGATCAGTGAAGTTGCCATCTGTGTTAGCCCATTCAATGAACGTTAGAGAAACTTCAGTTCTACTATGCTGTTGGTGCTGCAATGGTTTCCATTTATTTACACAAAGTAGCATAGGTATTACACTTAAGTGACATTGCACCTGCTGTTTCTGGTACCTCTGAGTATAAACAGAGAGTGAATTGAGTCTATACCAGGTCCAGCACCATGCATGGTATTTGACAAACAGCCTATCTTAGGTCTCCATGAACATTGCAATTGACAAAGTTAAGATGATGGAGAGTCGCCCTGTCAAACAAATGAAGAATTGTTGGAACTGTAATTATGTCAGTAAGATGGACCTGCAACTCAGCTCAACACAGGATGGAAACATTTATATTCAATCAAAATACTGTTGTTTTTTTCATATACTAAATTTCATAATATATTGATTCCATGTCTTGCACTGTTAGTAAGTGTAAAGAGAGCTGTGCGAGATGCACAAACCATCTGTCACTCAGATGAACACGATGACAGCAGATCATAAGTTTACTGTGTAAACGCACATTCTTTGAATTTGCACTCAGTGAACTCAGTGTACCAGATGAATGGAAATTTTTGATGAAGCTGGACATTTTCGTGTCATTTCCATGATCAGAGAAAATCTCATCCAACATCTGTATTTTTTTTTTTACTTTTTGTGTTCTATGTCAATTCAAACTTGTGAAATGTCATTATTGATGTAATGCAAAGCTACTAGTTAAAGTAGTGTTTCACCGATATAAAGAGGGTCCTCACATAAAACTAGGCTGTCTATGGTATAGAAAGACGCAAATACTTTTGAGATTGGTGCTACATGACTAAAAAAAAAAGAGAACAAGGACAGTGGCTGTCACTTTTGCTCAAGAGGCGGAAATACCCACAATCACCACAATGCACTGTGCCCTCCCAGACAAATAAATGCTCTCGCTGGTGGGTGACGTCATGCAATCTCATCCGTTTGACACGATAGCAGCCAGCTGGTAACAAATGATCACATATTACAGATAAATAGTAAGCTAAAATCTGCAAACATTTGGGCCAAAAATAGGTAACACAGTAACATAACATAACAACAATAAAATAATTGCTTTATATTGATCAGCGCTTGTTAGTTTCACAATTTGATCCCAGTTTTTTCAACAACCATTTTCACTGTACAGGAAGCAAAATGGAGGGCGTTTCCTGTTCGTAAACTCTCACTTTTACAGCTGAAAAGGCCATTAAAATATGTTTCTGAAACACTTTAGGAGAGAAATAGGCACAGTGCAGTAAGTTAATATTGATTTATATTCTATCAGTTTTACAATGTGATCAGATTTTGGTCTGACTTTGAGAGAAAGAGAGAGACAGAGAAAGAGGGGAGCGGTTTTGTCTCTTGATCTTTTTCTATAGTCTTTGCATCAGTGGTGGCAGCACAGATAATGGGCAATGCAAAAATGCAGAAGCACAGCATGTAGTTTATGATACAGTCCGAAAGGCAGCGAAACTCTGCTGGATGACATAAAATACCAAAACCTGAGCCCAGATGTTTGATATTTATATTAAAGCAATATTTATTGATCAATAATAAGATATTAAATATAGGCCTATGTACAGTAAGCTGATTAGCTTGTCACTAAAGCAGCTATAGCACTTGGGCCAAATGAGTACTAATTTAATAATGTGAATGTGATGAAAAAAGGCACTCTAACAATCAAACTCAGATTGTAAAAACCGTCTTTAGACTAATTGATTATTCGAGATTAAACATATTAAAACATATATGCTACCAACATTCCTTTTTAAATATTAGTGTTGATGGCTACTTAGGTATGTTTTTTACTGCCTAATGTACTTTGGCAAAAGAAAACATGAGCATGAAGTCCTACTGATGTAGCACCTGTTCATTTTTCCCTCAAGGCAATTCTTCCCTGAATGTTCAGTCACATCAAATTAGTAGAGTGTGAAACCAAACTCTATTGTCTCTCAATCAGCCAGTTGCCAGTCCTCTTTCCATGTGCTATCCAGCAGTTAAAATAAGACAGAGGCCTCTTTTTAACATTTCCTCATGAGCATACAGCTTAAGTGCATCCGTCATTCAACTACATGTAGAAAAAGTGAGATCTCTGTATAGTGACTGCTGCCTCACCATAATTATCAACTTGCTCTCAGCTATCATCACCTAAAATAACTTCACAGTTATAGTGAAATATTTTCACAATATCACAGTTTATTTTTAGCAGATCAAATAATACTGGGCTGCTAAAATAATACAAGTATATTTAGGTATAACAAGGCACTTCATTCAGCTCCAACAGGATGAGGAAAGAGGTCCATAGGCTCTAAGAACTTACTAAAGTGGTATGTATATATGGAGTTCATTGTGAGGAATAGTGATGAGGTGTAAAAGCATCCACAGAACAGCTGGGAGCTCCACAGTGCAGCTGCAGTGCTTTGCCGATTCACCCTGTACTCCTGAATCATTCATAAATGTTTACCCAGTACTGTATACAGCAAATGTTTTCCTGCATTGCCGTTTAGACGCTTAAGATCGGCCGGGGCTCCTATCGTAACATGAGTCCAAACTTCAGTGCTACATTAATAATAGAGAGCTACAAACAGAAGGTTAAGGACCTCCTGATGCATGGGCAGCGAACTGAGTCCATCCCCGAGTGCTTCATAAAGGCTGCTACATGTCACCCCATCCCCCTCCTGTCTGTTTGGCCTCTTGCACAACCTTTAGACATGGCGGCAAACATCTAGGGCACCGAATCATGAGCAGTGAAATGATCACTCACAGGTGACATGCCTAATAGTCCCTTCAGTCTACCACTTTAACCTGACATGTTCAATAAATTCCCATATAGGCACTGATGATGGATCTGATATCAGAATTACAGACTTGTGGTGACATGCACTCCAATGGGTCCATCATAAAGTACACTCATATGCACTGCAATAACAGAAAAAAAAGTACTTTAGACAAATGGAATAAGCTACCTGCAGTCTTTCAGGATGGCTTTCCCTAGTGACCAGATTTCATCTCCTTAAAAGGAGCCATTAACTCCTAGTGACAGAGAAATGAATTTGTTCTGTAGTGAGAACAGCTTCTCATCGGCAATCATTAGTTTAGCACTCCATAATCACCCCTCCGTGCTGTGTGTTCATCAGTAGGCCTGCTCTGCTGGTGCTATCAGAGACTGAGGCCACTATCATCAAGGGCACGATGTGAAAATTGCTCCATAAAACAAAAGTAATACCCAATAAAATAGGAAAGCAACTGGCACTTGCGACATAAAACTGAAAGATTACCATGGAAGTACATGGTAAACATGTTGCTATTCCTTAGATGTAATCCAAATTGCAACCTTGTGGTGCTACTTTACCTTAAGACTTAGAGGTCTCATCTGTATATTAAGATGAGGAATGGGGCTCATAGATGAAATGGTTTTCAATAAAGCACATTTTCCTGTTAAGAGTCCATGATAGCAGTGGGAGAATAATTCAAAAAAGGGATGCTAAGATTAGAGAAAAAGCCATGTGGTGTTTGTGGCTTTAAAGGTTCTGCGGGAACAGGAACAATCTGTCTTCATTGTAGCTCTGACTTGATGAGGCAACCTGAAAGGTAATTAAGTTTGATATGTTGCCTGTGCTCCTCAGCCCACGCTTTGAGAGAGTAACAAGCTCCAACAGCAAAAAGCGATGTTTAAGTTATGGCCTGTCATCTCATATTTTCTGCCCCTTACGATTTTTCACTGTCACAAGCACCAACTTATAAATTCTTTTTGAACCAGAAATAATATAACATTAAGGCTTCTTCACACTCCCAAGTTGACTACTGATGAATGCTGAAACATGTTTTAATCTGGGAGGCATACAATAAACACAAACAAACTGTTACATAAAAACACTGATAAACACTGAAAACTTCAAACACTGTGATTAATTATGAACTTGTGAAGAGCATTTTATATACATGTTTATATTTATTTACATATACCACTGGTCAGAGTGTAAAAAATGTTTTTTTTTCTTCCTGGAAGAACTTTTGAGGACCTTTCATGACATTGCACAGGGATTCTGAGTGTATACCTCCCTGAAGCTCATATAAAGACTGCTTTATTAAGAATAAGTGTGAGCTGATGAGTCGACCGAAAAAGGATGCTGAAGCCGCACCACTATAGATGTTTAAGGGTAGGTTTTGAAATAGTTCTCAGTTATTTTATATTGTTTGTTTATGCTATGTGTGTGTGTGTGTGTGTGTGTGTGTGTGTGTGTGTGTGTGTGTCAATGTGAGTTTTTTTTTTTTTTTTTACACAAATACAGATCATAAACAAACATTTTTTACGAATTAAAATTTACATTTTAAAGTTGATGTTTGGACAGCACACACTAACACAACAGCTTCGGCTTTAAAACAAACGCCAAACCTTTAGCCATTACCCCTCCATAACGTCAGCAACTGCGCAGCACATACACAAAGGTATATTTACTGAATACATATATATATATATATATATATATATATATATATATATATATATATATATATATATATATATATATATATATATATATATATATGTATATATGTATATAATATATATATATGTATATAAACCCATCTCTATCAAGGTATCACAAAAAGTCAGCACAGACCAAACTATAATACAATTATAGGCTTTTCTACATATGCAATAAAAATTACCCCCCAAAAAATTAAAAAATATTACTAATTTTGTTAATGTAAATTGAAAACAATTAACATTTATACATTTTCAACAAAGTAAACTATGTTTATATTTGGTATAAATACACTTTAACTGTCCAAACCCAGCTCTGTCGTGGTGTCAGAGTCAAAGCAGTACTGGCAAAACTATTACAAAATTATAGGTTCCTCCGACATTTACTATAAAAACCTATCAACAAATTAATAAAAAACTATTCAATGAAATGAATATTTTCTTATTTTTTTTTATTTATCTCTTACAATGATATAATAATGATTGTTAGGTGTCTATGTTGTCCAATCGTAAGTCTCTATTTGATCACGTGACGAGACGATTGCAACTATGCCAGGGGAAGTGCGAAATCCTCCCAACAATGAGAAACAGCGCACACCGAGGCAAGCCCAGCGAGCAGTCAGGCCATTCAAACACAGAAGCGGGTGCAAGAAAAGACAGGAGAGAGAAGAACAGGAGGAGAGGGTTGCAAAGCTCCTAAATTAGATGTTCTTGTTTTTTTTTTCAAACAGTCCCCAGCCCAGGGACAAGCCCCTCGCCGTCCTTACCGTGTCAACAAACATTTATCAGGTAGGCTAACGTCAGCAACAAGCTAGATAACATTGGTCTAAAAAAATATATATAACATTTGGCTGTTGTGTAAATTTTAAGACCAGGCATACATGTATTATGTAGGCAAAGTTGTAGGCTACTGATACATTAATGTCTATACCAGGTGGATAGCCAGCCTGTGAATTATTATGGTAAGCTAACTAAAGGTAAAAGTATGTGTTCCTAGTAGCAATATCCGTTATATTTACATACTTTTCCTTGCAGGCCTAACCAGTCAGAGACAGAAGCATTCAAATAGGTAAGTACAATTGTCTTTTCAGGGGGATTTTGGGTATCTGTTGGGCCGCCGTGCCCCTGTTTCTATGGTTGTTATTATGTCAGGTGTCTGCGGAGCACCTGTGTGATTGTGTTTGTGCTTTTGTGGCTAAACTGTGTGCGTGCTGCTGTAGCTGGCAAGTTTTCGGGACTTGGTGTTGTTTGTTGATAAGTATTGCAGCTCTCTTCTGTCTTATCTACTGTACTGTTTTGCCTTTATGTTGAGGAGTGCTGTTGTCGTGAGGTTGTTGGACTAAAAAAGCCTAAAAAAAGCCTGAAAAAAGCCTAAAAAAGCCTGAAAAAGTCATTTCAGCAGACAGTGAAATGAACAGCTCCTCTGCTCTCAGCTGCTTGTTGTCATGTTTGTGAACTTTGACTGTCACAGCTCTATCCATGCTTCTGATCACTTTCTCTTTGACCTCTGTGCTCTGCAGATACAATTGCTGGGGTAACATATTCCCACTGTAAAATGCAACACATGGTTGGTACTGTATATATATATATATATATATATATATATATATATATATATATATATATATATATATATATATATATATATGTATGCTTAACTGTGTGTGCATATCTAAGTGTGTGCATATGTTTGTGGGTGTGTGCTTCATTACTAAGGAGCCCAAGGGCCTGTCACAATAGTCTGCACTGGGGCCCATCCTTACTAACTTATGCCACTGGTTGACTTCTTTCAAAAACATGTAAAGATGGCAACAGGCAATTTCACAGTAAATGACCCAAAAATTAACAAAAAGTTCATAAAAAAGTTAGGCCTACAAGAATATTACTGGCAAATCAGCAATAAAAAAGAAAAAAAGACCTGAAATAAAATAATATTAATATAATATATAATATAATAATAATAAATATAAACATAATAAATATAAATACTAATACTTATACTCTTCCCTATTTTGTTTACTTAATATCAAGGTACTTTTCACCTGAATACTGTGGTTACGATGGGGTCACATTGAAGCTAGCAGTCAACACTTAAACCTCATACTGTCTTATACACATCTGCAATCACAGCAATTAAACTGGACATACTGGGTTAACTGGGCTGGTGCTCATGGGCTTCAAGCTGTTCACTTTTAAAACAGGGGTCTACACACACACAGCATGTTCAACACCTGCTTAAAAACACATGTCCCCAAGGAAGAAATCAACTGGCCTTTTGCAAGTTAGGCTTACAGTAAAGAAGTGCACCCTAATTAGCCTCTGATGTTTATCCAGCAAGTTGCATAAGCCAGTCCAAAAAATAAGACACAAGGAAAGAAATTACTAACAACCAAAAAGGCATAGAAGAGTTTTAGCTTCCTATCCAGCGCACAATGATCAGATCAGAGCCCTGGTATTTAAAATGTGATGGATGCTTTTGCCCAGAGATTGGATAAGAACGCCACGTATACACTAAGTGTGTAGAGAGAGAGCTTACTGTGTTACTGTATGCTTATGGCTGATTTAAATAGAAAAGTGCGCTTTTCCAAGTTCTGTGATCAGTGTTTTATTGTGTTTCACTGTTCCCTGTGTGTATAACAATAGCATTGTATAAATGCATACTATATTATATGATATATGTATATATATCATATACTGTGTAAATACAGGTGATGTTTTAAAATAAATCCAATTTAAGATTGCAGGAGACTGTAGGCTGTTTATTTTTCCATGAGGGGAAATGATACATTTAATGGAAATGTGGCCTTAGATCCACACTGTAAGCAAACAGTCTCAAATACATGAAAGATATCACCTTGGGACAAACACTGCCTTTAAACATAAAAAAATATATTCATTCAAAAATATTCATTATAAATTCATTACAAATGTCATCATGTCAGGGGCGTGCACAATGAAATGTATAACTACACAGTTGGATTTAGCCATTCATTCTGCTTGTCTTTATTGGTTGTTTCTCCTAGAAAGGAATAAGTAAATTTAAAAATGTTCAGTGATTATAAAGGCTCTATAGAAAACAGTTTCTTGTACACATCAGTAGGTCATCAGTGACTTGGTCGGTTAAATGTATCTGTGCCATTTATTTGTTTGACCATAATGATTATGGTCTGCTTCTAAAACATCCTGTTTTTAAGTGCTTTGGATAAAATGGAATAGCATTGTGTTTGTGTGTGTGACATGAGTGATTCTCTATTAAAGTCGAAGCCTCAATCTATTCAAGAACCTTTGCTGCACTATCTTCACAATTGAGTTAGCTTGGTGCAATTGCTGTCCATTCAATGGCTGAGAAATTGAGTTTCAAGCTCGAAGTGCTGCCAACATCATGGAATGAGGTAAGAGAGAGAGAGAGTGGGAGGGGGGAGAATATACTGGAAAGTAAATAAATATATATTTATCCTCCCGAGCCCACATTGGATTGAAGGCACATGTATGTATTTAAAATGTGACACATGGAGAAAGTTTTTGACAGCCACGTCAAAGCCCAAATGTTCTTCATTTGTCCAGCACTGGTTTGCAGTCATTAAGTCCCAGCATCATAACCAAAGGCTTACACAACCTGTCCCTCCTCTATATGCAAAGCAGTGATTACTGAACAGGTTATAAATTGTGTTATTTTCTCCATCTCACCAAGAATTGCTCATTCGTGGAAAGGTGATTTGAGCGGCCCACAATTACATAGCTTGAGAGAGAAAATTGCGCACTTGACTCTGCCAGGGTCCAATTGGTTCCAACTTCTAGATGATGGGCAATCAAGGCCGTATTTATTTGGTCATGTTTGGACCCAGGAGTTGATTGAATTTTGGTATCAATCCCTATCACTATTTTATACTTGATTGTGTATGCAAAGTATTTTGATGAATGCTTGTGTTGTTTATTTGCCTTACTTGGAGCAGCGTGCATGCCAAGCATCCCTACTGTATGGCACTGCACCCCTCTGTGGCTCATGCTTGTCATTGTTCTGTCGCTTTGATCAGCCTGAGTCAATCTTCTTTGCTTTTGCTGCCAGCCATCACAGATTGGCTAGACTATGTGACACAGAGCCAAATGCAGAGCCCGTCTCTCCTTCAGAAACAAATACACTCAGAAATGACCCTAAATTTGGTTGTGTTGTCATTATATCTGGAATGACGGCCATATGGGTCCATATGGCAGTGCTTGTCTGAGGCACCATATGTTATCGGTGCAAGCAGGCTGTAGTACTCATTTAAATAATATTGGTATCTCAAACCAGGCCTTATGTTGCTGAATTCCATCACGCTTCTTAAAAAAAAAAAAAAAAAAAAAAAGGCTTCTTCATTCCTGGAATTAGAGAAAGTAACCGAGCTTAAGGATTTCATGATTGGGCCTCATTTGAATAAGAATCAACCTTTCTAAAACATTAACCATTCTCCATTTAAAACATGTTATATTTCAAACTGCCATATGTGGCACTGATTGGTTTATGGCTTGGTTTTATATCCGAATGCGCCTCTTTCTTTCAGACAAAGAAAGTAATGAAATTCCTCCATATGCTACTATAGAAAGCATCAAAAGAAAACAGCTCGCCTCTATTGCTTTCACATTGTTTATTTGACTGAGTGGACACACAAGTCCTGTTTAAACAGTACAGGTTGATGAAAATTGCTTACAGACCTGGCTTCTCATCAGCTGAGCCCCACCCATCCTGTCCAGTCTCTGTCAGTTGGGGTTAAGGATAGCTACATGCAGCTCCACAGCCCCCCCATCAGAAAACATGACTCGTTCTTAAAGCAACACACCAGGATGCTTTTAACTCCCTCCAGGCAATAAAGGGACACAAAGTGCATTTTATATAGAGGTTGCAAGGTTGCACTTCATTACAGTGTGGACATGTAGACATGCCTATGGTGTGGCTGCAGTTTATTTGGCAATGCAGAGCCTTAGAGATGGTAATAATAAAAAAAAAGGAATGTATGCAGGATGTTTGATTCAAAGCTCGTAAGATTCTGTTTACACAGTGGAAAGATGGTCTTTGATAAAACATTTTCCCCTCAGGTGCTGTAACTTACTCCAGGCTTGGGCCATGGTAAATGACGCAGGGGATCCACATGTATGGTAACACACTGCATGAGATGAAAGTTGACATATACAGTACATGCAATGGCCATTTTATTGCCTATGCTAGTGGCCTTCTTATGGGGGAGACAATGTTGGTCTGACAGACAATATTTGATTCAGACTGGAATATCCCAGTAACCACTGGACAGATTATAATGAAATTATGTACAGACATTCTTAGTCTCGATAGGACAAGACTACAGTATGCTGATCACCTGACTTTTCCTGGAGGACCACCAAGAGGTTCACATTTGTGTTTAGCATAATGTCTCAACTACTTTGGATTACCATAAAATTTGTTGTAAATATTTATGTTCCCCTCGGCATGGTGATCCACTGTCTTTTCATCTAGCGCCATCATCAGATGGTTTCAGTTTGTGTGGTTTATGACCAGAAAACCTGAAAAAAATGAATAACCCTCCTATAAGCCTTAGCTGTACTTTAGATTTAGTGCTAATTATCAAGTATAGGCAAATGTTAGTTTGCTGTAGAATCTGCATGAACTGAGGTGAAGATGCAACTGTGTGAGCTGAAAATATATTTCAGCTTGAGAAAAAATTGTGCACGTATCCCTGGCTTTATAAACCTGTTTCGTAAATATATAAAAATAAAGATACAAAAAAAGATGACAGACTGGAGAGCAATGACAGAAAAAAGCTTCTAATTTTTGTTGAATTTTGCTTAAAACAAACACGCATAGAGACCCTCTCCCAAACCAGACTGTTCTCTTTCACTTTTCGTACCTATAGCTACAAAAGTAATGAACTATATTAGAAACTCTAATTCGTCCATAACTCATGTAATTGTGAGTCAGGAAAATTTGATCACATGATGTGCTGCATTTCTCCTTCATATTACCAGAGTGATTGAGGAAGTTAAGTCACATACTTAAAAAAAAAAAGAAAGAAAACTGACAGTGTACCCATAGGAAGGTATGTTAGGAGGATGAACTGGTCAAACAAACACAGGACTTTGACACAGGAGACTGTGGTTTTTGTCCCATCTGAAACCTCAAGTTGAGTTATTTACAGTTCCATTATGTTACGGCTTACATTATATCACCATGCCCAACCATGACTCTTTTCCTAAAGCTAACCTAACCCAACTTAACTGGTAGTGGTGCTGATTTGCAAGATATCATAGGAACCATGAGCATAACTTTCCATAAGGTATCATATGAACAGTGTATGAGGGTATGTTCCTCAGACACATGGAGCATCTGTTTCTAGCTTGGCTACAGCTAATATCTGTAGTTGGTGCATTGGATGTTTGGGACAAATCAACATAGACTGTATAAATCTGCATAAGTGATGTGAGGCAAAAACTTGCTTCTCTCTCTGTGTGAATAGACCTTTATTCTTGTTATGTTGTAAAATACTTCTGGCAGACAAATTATTGCAGAGACAATTTGTAGTCCTGCTGTTGTCTCGACTTCACTGTAAATATATGAGAAAGAAATCCTCGCATTCAAATTTATGCAGAAAATACAGACTTTTTCTATAATTGTACAAACTTTAGAACAAAACACACACTGAATTGTCCTCCTGCCAGCACCCAGTGATGCTCAGGCACCCAAATTTGAGACAGATAACATAAACATTTCAGCTTGAATAAATCCAAAGCCACCCTTTGTCTACAAACTTTGCCTTTGAAAAAATGTCATTGGTTCTTCTGACAAAGTTGTCACAGGTCAAGTTGTATTTCTTATGGGTACTGAGGCAGACTCACACTGGAGGTGAAATTAAAGGGCAAACCAGTGGAGCATTAAAGAAGAGCTATGAAAACCAAACTTGGAGTATTGCTTTACAGCTGTCATGTGAAGGGACATACAGTACACTCTCAGCCTCCTTCAAAGGGCCTGCTGAAGGTAAATAATTCAGAAAGCACGGCCAGGTATACTTTGCTGAGAGTTTTGCTCTATCTGACTCTCTCACTGTGTTTTGTCCCTGCCATGTCTCAAATAATATATGAAAAAAGAAAAAAAAGTACCATTCCTCTGTGGAAAATTGGATTTTTCTTTCAGTCTCCTAACAGAATTTGTAAACAGAGCTGTAGAGTTTGATGAGGTCTTGTTGAGGTAAGTCCAGAGGCCTTGAGGTAAAATGGTAGAGAATGAGAACATGGAAGCAGCACAGTAGTGGCTTTTTTTCCTTTCACAGGGTGGAAGTGGTATGTGATTTGTTGAGACCATGGCTCAACATTAACAGGCATTGCTCAGTTCTGATACAAAGTACAATAAGTTTTAATCTTGTCTTTGCTTTTCACACTTGATCCCCTTTCTTTCCAGAATGTGGCTTTCTCTAAACACAGTGTACTTTGCCAGTTTTCAGTTTAAGTAAGTTTTCCTTGTCTTAAGTTATTTAGCTTCCTGTTGTTTTGTAAATTTGGTAGATCAACAGAAATGTAAGCCCCATGTGGATATTAAAGTATATCACATCATCATCAGAAACGTTTACCACCACAACAATGCATTAGCACTTTTGCTAAAGGGATTAGTCAGACCAGTACTTTGGTCCAAATATCTAAAACCACTAATACCTGTTACGTTAATGACATTCCCATCAGCCCTTAGCTGTAGTAATATTGCTTGATGAGACTAATGTAATCAAAGTCTTTCTATGTAGACAACAACTACCTTTAACAACTAGGGTTGCAAATTGTAAACACTGCTCATTCCTCATTGGTAACAATAATGTTCAATTAATCTTTGACTGTGACTTCACAGAAAACGTGACATTTTTTTTTTACCAAACAATATCAAATACATTTTTTTCCCTAAAACAAAGCTCACAGCAATGTATTGCATGTTCTCCAACAGCTTTGCAGAGCTTTGCAGAGAGTATAGGTCCAGTTATATGAAACACAATATTTCAAAATACAGTATTCCACTCATAGTTAAAATGTAATAGGAGACAACACATCATCTTTGTTTCAGAATAGAATTATTGATTGATTAAATTTTACACGTTCGATCAAATTCTTAACCACCGATTGATCAATCATCTATTAATTGTTATCATCCCTAGTAAAAAGTTTTTTTTCCAATGATTCTGAAACCATAAGTACAGAGGAAGACAGTGAAAATCGTGATCATACCTGCAAAACATCAACGTATTTTGACCTATTTCATTATATCAGTGCATGAAATTTCCTTTCTTGTGTGTCAATACCTTTTGTATTGTTTTTTTTATTGAGTGATCAGTTGAACATTGTGGACTGCTAGACTGGACTGTGGGCTGATTGATTGTTTGAATACCTGGTTTAATGTTAGCAGTTGCATTCTCTATTTATTTATACTGTATGTGATACAGACATATTGTTTATTTACTAATGGAATCTGATCTCTTGCGTTTCTACATGGATTATCACCATTTCACCACCTGTCCAGGGGGAACTGTGAATTTTAACACTAATTACAATGAAAATTTGATCTGAGAAAATGAGAATACAGACACTTTTTGTTTATAGATAGTACCATGGCAGTTATATAGCAGAGGAAACTCTATGCGCCAGTAGTTTAAAAACACAGAACAATTCCCATCTAGGAGATCACTATTGCAGCCAACAGAAGAAAAAAGCCAGTCCAGGGTGACCTCTGTATGCAACAACTCTCCTGTTCCATTAGACCAAAAACACTTGAAACTACTCTGCTGAATCAAAATTGAATTTTCTCCACTCTCATACTCTCCATATCAGCAACAATGCATTATCCCTGCAAGGTCAGCTGGGTCATGTTGCTCGGGCTTACAACAATTTAGTTCACAGTACCTTTATTTTGGCAAGGCTGATTTGGTGATTGCAGTCACTGTTAAACACTAAATGCCATTAAACTCTTGTTAGTGGGAACTCTGCTTGTCCATTGCTTTTTCCATTCCATTTGCTGGCTATTTAGCTGAACATACAGTTTTGCTAAACTAAATTTAGAGCCTGATTGGTTTCAGAAAAAATAAGTTAGTGTACAGCATATCTGTAGCCATAATTGACAGTCTGCTTTAGCTTGAGTAGAGCGTGTTGTTGTTGATCAGCTGCTTTTTTATAGTTAAATTGACATTGAGTTTTATGTGTAGTTGACATCAGATGAAAGAATTGTGTGTCCAAAGTAAAAACATTTCAGGAAAGAAAAAGCTCAAAGTTCAAATCAGATTCAATGGTGTGAAGGCAGAGCAACAGCACTGGAGACCCATAGCCACAGTGGGATTCACCAAATGGAAAAAGAGAACAGAACAGAATAGAAGTGATATAATTATAGCAAAGTAAAATACCTTCTCTGGCAATGACACTACGCAGCTGCTTTGATTCCATTTAATATACTGTATATACCCTCAAATGTGCAAACCCATCTTTATCGTGGTATAAAAAAGTCAGTATCAACCAAACTATAACAAAATGATAGGCTCATTCTACACATACTATAAATACTATCAACAAACCATTAAAGGTTGTTATATTTCAGAGCACCTGTTTTATTGTGTGTGTATTTTGAACTGTGTGCGTGCTGCTGTAGCTGGTCAGTTTTCAGGACTTGATGTTGTTTGTTGATAAGTATTGCAGCTCTCTTCTGTCTTATCTACTGTACTGTTTTGCCTTTATGTCAAGGAGTGCTGTTGTTGTGAGGTTGTTGGACTAAAAAAGCCTTAAAAAGTCTGCAGTCATTTCAGCAGACAGTGAAATGAACAGCTCCTCTGCTCTCAGCTGCTTGTTGTCATGTTTGTGAACTTTGACTGTCACAGCTCTATCCATGCTTCTGATCACTTTCTCTTTGGCCTCTGTGCTCTGCAGATACAATAGCCCAGGTAACACATTTGCCTAATTGTGTGTGCATATCTAAGTGTGTACCTATGTGTGTGCATGTATTCTTTGTAACCAAGGAGCCCAAGGGCCTGTCATAGTAGTCTGCACCGGGTCCATCGTTACTAACTTACACCATTAGCCAGACTGAAATAAACTGGATTGATTACAGTGAATTTTTGTATCGACATTCAAAAATGTAATTATGCATTTTTAAATTTTAATTGGCATGATTCTGCAATTTAAACCAAATATTTGAAGTACATCTCCTTTTTAATCTTTTGTTTGTTTGTTTGTTTTTATCTTTGTGTTCAGTATAAATACCTCTCAAATCATATTTGCTCTCTTGTACTAAAAAAATGTATATAGTCTGGGAGTGACTTTTTGCTCTGAACATGATTTACATTATTTTATAATATAACATATCATTACATTTCATGGTTCAGCAATTTAAAAACTGTGAATTAGTATGATCACAGTAACCAGCCCTGTAATACGCATGGCTTGTTTTTGTGTTCAGACTATTGAATTTGTAGTCGTTTTTATGGTCAACCCCCACAATTCCATACAGGAAGATATATAAGGAAGTAGAAGTGAGTAATAAATAACAAGGTCATATAATTTAACATATCCTTAGATTTATAGAGGGTTGCTAATGACTCTGACAATTTCCCTTTAATATAGTCAATATGTTGTGTCCATGTTAATTTATTATCAATCATCTCCCCTAAAATCTTTCTCATTATGACCATATCAACATGATTTAGTTCCCATTAGCCTCAACTGTGCATAACACCTTGCAAACATCAGCATGTTAGCATTGTCATTGTGAGCATGTTAGCACACTGACACTTTGCTGAGTAGTCTCAGTGCAGCCTCTCAGTACCAAAAGCATGGCTGAAGACTTTAAGTCTTGTTGACATTAAAACATTTGTTTGAAAGCATGTTGTCTGCTTAAGTGGTTGGAGGATTATGTTGGCCTTTGATGTGAATGGAACTGAAGTTAAATTTACTATTAGTGAGATTGTGATTTCATTGTGTTTTTGGTGATTGTATTCTTTTAAACATATTTCTTCACATTTTGGCAATATCCCAATTTACCTCCATGTAAGATTCTAATTTTCCTTTTAATTAATAACAGACACTGGCTGGAGATGAGACCATGACAGTGAATCGCACTGATAATTTGATTCTCTTGTTGCTGAAATGCCCCAGTAGTTCATAGCATAAATGTATCATGTGATATCATTTTAAAATAGTTACACAGTCTGTTTGCTGCACAGGCCCCACAGTTGAGAAGCATGAACTGTTGCTGCAGTTTTGCACAAAATAATTAAGAAAACCTCATCGTGCAGAGTGTATTGTCAAAAAGAGGACATCCACTCAACTGCTGCTCTTCAGTGGTTTCGAAAAAGGCGTTGCAAAAACATTTTGCCATATCATGGTGCCCATAACTAGATTTTTTGTAATCTTATGTCTGCATAATTTATGCAGATCTTATATATCAATTTCTAATTTGTGGCCCAATTCAACAACATAAAATATGCAGCCCCAATATCATTGTTCTTTGATGTAAAGTAATTTGAAAAAACTCTTGAGGGAAATCTTTCTTAAATAAATAATGACAAAATAAAGAGAATGATTAATGGCAGAGTGATGGATTCCCTTGTGTGTGTGAGTGTGTGTGTGTGAGTGTGTGTGTGTGTGTGTGTGTGTGTGTGTGTGTGTGTGTGTGTCCTTTTCATGCTTGACCATGTGTTGACTGTGTGTCTTTAATTAGGGGAGGGTGGATTTAACTGATAATGGCCAGAGTGGGAAAAGACATTGGTGTCATTAGGATAATCAGAGCTCTAAATGAGGTTTTGATGCAGTGTGTACGACAGGTGTAGTGGCAAGATAGGGGAGGGAAAGGTTCCTCCAGCATGCTCCAGCTGTGTTTACACTCTTTGTGTGGAACAAAGGGGCCTTGTCATATCCGCCATGATTGATGCGGCTGCAGAAGAATAGTTAGAGCATATTTACATGAAACACCGGCGGGAGGACCAATACAAGCAGGCCGTTTTGTGTCGCCATCATTTGTCCTGCACACTCCGCGGCTGTGCGCTTGCCAAGCAGCCATGCTGCAACACAACAGCCTAACAGTTCACTGTGTGATGAAATCAGTTTACATTTCTGGGAATGATTCACCACGGGCCTTCCGGACACTCTACTCCTAACATATCCTTCGCTATCACGTGTCATCTCCAAAGCAAACCTCTCCAGCTCTGCCTCGGGGAAATCACACCGCTCCAAACATCTCAGTGAGACATCTCTCCCTCATGTTTGTGTCATCCTTGTATCATTTTGAATTGCTAATGACAAATGATGTTCTGAAGAGAAATCATATCAGCGTACTCGACAATGAAGAGCATTAAAAAAGAGGCAATAACGGCACTCTTGACTGATCATTCAGATGAGATCTGCAGCAAAAACATAAAGCTGCTCTGTTCTATTCCGAGGGCTTCGGATGAGCCCAGTGAGTTTGGGCTGATTTGAAGAACAATGAAGTGGATGTGCTGTTCTATAGACTGAATAATGAGGTTGTGTGCCTCAGAGAGCAGCCCCCCCCCCCCCCCCCCCCCCCCCCCCCCCTCACAAAGACACCATCCCCCATCCTCCCCTCCTCTTTGATGGAGCTGATATATGCATAAGCAACACTTTTCATGGGGTGCCAAGTATTGCAGGGTTAGTGCTTGGTGCCCTATCTATGTCTAATGCTGTGATTACTTACATCATATCATTTCCACCTGAAACGCAAGTAGCATGAAAGCTATTGGCTTAAAACCAGCTTGTTATAATTACTGGTGAAGCTGCCTCTGAGCTGTGTCACCTGATTTCACATGCTTTTAGTATGTTGTATTCTGTTTAGATCACTCAGACATGGTAAAAAAAAAAAGATTTTAACCTTTCTGGTACAATAGAAGTACACTAGCCCATGGCCTCTGACTGAGAGAGGGCATTATTTCTGTTTTAATGGCTGCCCAAACACATAGGGAATATGATTCATGCAGAGCACAGCATAGTTATAGCAGAATGTTGTCTCTCTCCAGCCCTGAAATACCATGGCCTTGACTAGATTCCCATGGCTATAATTAGATACTGTGGTTCTGAACCCAAGGTGAATCAATGTCTTAAACATCTCCTTCTCCTGCTGGATACCAAAAGCTTCATTTTTTTTTTTTATCCCCCCTCACTTCATTTGGTCTGGATCAAAATGAGCACCGCAAAATAGTCCCGCTGTGTTATTGTTGAGCAGTGCTCGGAGGCTCACTGAATGCGGTTTCTTCACTCGTCGGACCACAACGGAGTTCACCGTACTGTATGCAAGCAGCTTTTGTGGCGGGCCAAGGTTTACTCCCGAGGGGTTACTACACTCTTAATCAAACTAATGACCGGCCAATAACGAGGACAGTTTGTGCAGATCTGTTTGTGCCAGTATCAATAAACTAGTGGGTTTAGTGTTGAAGCTCAGCCAAATGTTATTGTGCATTCATTGTAGTGTGTTTTAAAAGCGAGGTCAATGTCAAAGCCTCATTGCACACAAATGAAAATATCTCCATGCATTCATGCCTCAGTGCTTATGAATACATACATAAATAAGCCAAAGGAATCTAAACAGATATGTCCCAAGAGCATTTTTGTGTTCTGTTGATAGCATTCCTTTTAACGTACACTCCTTGTGTTTGTATACAAGCTGACATGTTTCAGCAATGTGAGTTTAATATTTCTTAAACACTGCAGCGATTGTGTATGATTTGTATTTCCAGTGCTTCTGTTCTGGGGTGCAGCACTGCTCTGTGTGTGTGTGTGTGTGTGTGCTTGTGTGCATGTGTGCGTATGTGTGTGAAGAGAAAAATAACATTGTGTATGAATAGCATACTTATTCAACTGCTTGGAGATTTAAAAGGGGATTACAAGGTTTCTCTCCAGAGATGAATTTGCTCCATTTAAACAAAACTCAGCTCAAATCCAGGAGGCAGGCCTGCATGGAGTTGATCAGCTGTTTAAGGTGCAGTTTATGGAGGCTTAAAACTCTTTAATTGACGCTTTCTCCCACAGTTGAATAGTGCGTCTCCGGAGTAATCAGTATGCATTAAATCTCATCTCTCTTTGTGAATATTAGTCTTTCTATAGAAGGCAGGGAGAATAAAAAAGAGATGTGGGTCCCTATTCACAAATACTGTGATTTAAAAACAAGAGAAAAAGGATTATTCATATACAAAAGGCTTTTTGCTACTGCTATAATTACTTACAGTATGTTTGTCAAATAGCAAGCAATTTCCTAAGTTGTAATTATAACATATACTTTCATTTCTGTAACATTTCTTTTCAGCAGAAGGATGATTCCTCCACAAATTAAACATTTCAAATAGCCTTGCCAATTTCTTTTTTTTTTCCTCCTGTATGCAGATGAATACTGTATGAGCGTGTTTTACTTGAAGAGCATGGGGAGAATGAATCTGTGATTAATAGAAGAATAATGGAAGTGTAATAGAAATTACATTTTGAACATTCATAATCTGCTTCCCTCTCTTTGTTCAAATACAAATGCTTCAGGCTCCAATTTTCATTTTCACTTTGAATAATGAGACGGTAAATTGAAGTGCATGGCAGGCCAAGAAAGGGAGAACTTTCAAGTTCAGCTGAAATGTATTCTGACCTTGGCTTTTTTTTTGGTGTCAAAAATTCATCTGATGCAATCAAAGGGTGATTCAAATGTAAATCAGAAATGTACTATGATCAAAGTTAAATTGCCATTTGACTTGTGCAAGGCGTTGCATCTCTGTCATTGGTAAGTGATATGCGTAGTACATATCTGCTGTTGGCGAGATAAGGGGAATATACGTGTGATCCATCATCTTGTGCACATAATAATAAGGTCTTTTTCCTCCTCCTGCTCACTGCTGATGCATGGCTACGATGACTTTGTGCTGCATCTTCAAGAGAGGGGGATTTTCCACCCCTGGCTTTGTATGTGAGCCATCAGATGGAGTATTGCATGTCACTCATGTCACATGTGATGTTTTGTTTTTTTTTTAGAGCTAATGTGGAAAGTAGGGGCTGAAACCTATATTGAATTTAAATATAGGAATCTGTTTCAGTGGAGGAATCAAGATCTGTGATGACACGGCGGACACCATCCTCGATATATACACTAACCCCCTCGCCCTTAGAATTCACTCATATCATAGAAGGGATTTAATTATTTCATTTCCAAGCTGCTTGCAGTGAACATTTTTTGACACTGAATATTATCCGGAACAGTATTGAAGGGGAATTCCACTTTTCCACAATACATTTGCATAACCCTTCAGCCCCTCTGCCCTCTGAGCTCACAACTGCAGCAAGGTTTCATTTGATCTTTTGTGCAGGCGCGCGTGTACACACACACACACACACACACACACACTCACACCCACACACAGTTCATTTGGATTTCTCTTTAGTTATTTAAAGCCGCTGTAAGTGGCCTGGTTTAAAACAGAGGGATGTGTACAGTACTACAGAGTTCAGGGGCGAGAGAAGTGAAAATTTCAAAATTGGGTAGAGGGGCTTTTCTGCATCAACGTGCTTTATGGTGTAAATTTGTCAAAAAATGAGTCCTTAGAAATAGGGCCACTTTGGGGGCAGGTTGTCTGCTGAGCCCTGAGTCCTGAGACAGGAGTTGTCTATCGCTGCCTGGATCAGTTTTATTTCATATTTGTGCGTTTAAATGGATATAGAATTTTTAATGGGGCCCAGTCCACAGGAGTAGATTGTTTGGCTTCTGTGCTGGTAGATTTAGTTTATCAAAGATGCTAACAAAGCAGCGCAGCACATAAAATAAGTACATCAAAAACGCGAGATAGGTCGGAACATCATGTTTAACTATAAATCTTTAAATGTTAGTTATGACTTAAAATGACAACAAGTATAAACCATTTTGCCAGTTTCACATATCGCCACAATTCAAAACAACTGGCAGTTGTCTACCTGGAAATGTTAGCACAATGTCACAGTGATTTGGTGTTTTGGAGCTTATTTATGAGAAAATTCAAATAACTGATCCTTGAGCTGATCTGTAATCGTGGGGAAGTCTGAGATTCTGAATTTGTTGTTGCTATAGGGGACTCTACCTGCATACAAGTGAAAAAATACAAAAAGGCAGGAAATGAGCTTTTAGAGCACCTTGCATTGAGCTGCTACACATATGCCAAGAAAGTGACATTTGCACATGACCTATGTCTCCAAACAGATTCATTTTAAGTTTTTGGAACGAGCAGTGATGGTGCTCATATTCCCAACTGTAATTGCATTTTACAAATTTAATTTAGGCAGAGAAAGGAATTATTTGCAGGAGTTATTATATATATATGTACAAGATGTAATTTAACAGTCTCCAATGGTTGCACTCAGTAATTTTATTTTGATTCTTTTGTGATATAAATTGCCTCAACCGACATATTCATACTTTATTGTGAGATGTATTTTTCAGATAAACTAAATCAAGCAAAGAAAGAGCTTTCGGCTACAGAACATTGGATTTACTGATCTGGTAATAGGTACCATAAATTCTGACTTACATGCAGCGGTGACAAATGGTACATCAGATATGAAATTTCCTATGGGACTTTCATCCTTTGCCAGAAATGGTTTCTACATGACACATATATTTATCCTGCTAAGTGAAAAGGTAGGATGACGGCGGAGAGATATACATTCTTTATTACAAACCATATTATTAAAGTTTAGGCCATAATGAGGGAAGATCTGCTGCTCTTGGAAAGTGTGTGTGATAGGATGCTAAAATAACGATTCAGTGGAGTGTGTCTGGAACATGGAAACAAAGCTTTTAGGGCAGCCAGATTGCATATTGAATTTTAGAACATAAAGACTCACTTAAGAAAACAAAGCAGGTATCTTGTAGCTTATACTGAAAATATTGATTGATACATACAGATAAGGCAGATTTTTTTTGACAACACAGAGATTATAATTTAGGTTAGATTGTAAACTGAAGTAAATTATATTAATTATCATTGCAATTTGTTTGTGTCGTCATAATTGACCTTTCACTTAGCCCCTTAGTGACTGCTTTCCATTCTCACTTGACACATAAGCAGATTGCAGCTATAATTTTGGCAGTATTATGTTTCGGGAGACTATGGCTCAGGCGATAAAGTGAGTCGTTCACTAATCGGAAAATTAGTGCTTCAATCCCTGGCTCCTTCACATATATGTTGAAGTATCCTTTGGCGAGAAAGTATACTTGAACAAGTGCAACTGAACTGCACTCCTGATGGCTATCTGTGTGGTAGCCTCAGCCACCACTGTGTGAATGGGTGAAATGTGGCATGTAGTGTTAAAGCGCTTTGAGTGGTGCAAAGACTAAAGGCGCCATAGAATTGCAAGTACATTTACCATTTGGCAGATTTACAAAATTCATCTGAATTGTAGTCAGAATTAGAGAATGGCCATTGATTTTGCAGCCCAATTGTCAAAATAAATACTGCTATTGTATGTTTTAAGCTTCATCATGTTTCAACAGCACTGGTTGTTAAGTATGTGGTTATGTTTAGTCTTGACTCTTTGGCTTTATACTTGATATACATCTTTTATAATAATAATAATAATAATAATAATAAGTAATAAATATTCATGTCGAAGACATGTACCCTCTACTTTTACTGCTACTACTGATACATGTAGAAGACATGGAAAGAAACACCATTGTTCTTTTATTGTAGTATAAAGCTAAGTATGATGATGATGAGAGAGGTGAAATCAGATTGCTGTTTTGTTCCAACATAACTTACACACCTGTTTTCATTTTTAAATAATAAAGAGAAGGTATTTACGATCAGGACGAACCATTATGTTTGGGATAAATAATAATATCTTGAGTAATGATGCTAGGGTTGCTGGGGTGTAAACTCTAACCAGGGTTTTTTTTCTCCATAACTTTACCTGCAATCAACAAAGTACTCAGTCAATGATGAGCTCTTTGGCCATGAAAGTAGCAGTTAGTCTTGTAGGTAGTAAGCTGTAAACATGTTGCAACGATTTAAGAACCCTCTCCTGATTTTGTGCTCTTTTTTTATTGTGGGAAGGCTAAAAAACATACACAGCTCTTAATGCAGAGTGTCACTCTTGTTACAGCTTCAGCATGTGCAGAAATCCAAAGCCTGGCAGACCTGCCGTACCTGGTTACGGTTGCTAGGCTATGACTGGACAATCACTGTTCGGGGAGGAGTTTATTGAATGCTCAATTGGCTCTTTTAACACTCTTTCTGAGGAAAACTGGCTGACTGGCAGGTTTGACACCCGTGTGAACTGCATGTTTCATTGATGAAACACTCTCTGTCACTGACCCATTTCTGTTATAGCCTGTAATGCTAAAACCAATCCTTACTCTTCCATGACTGTAATCTTTTCTCCTACATTTGCTCTTCGCTTTTCTATATTTGCAGTGTTCATAACTTCTCTGTGTTCCTAGGCAAATCCTATCTGAACTAAGACTCCACACTGTCAGGCTGGTGAGAAAGAAGGAGTGAGTTGACCTATATCCCTGCATCAGATTTGCATCATTTTGGGAGGGGTAACAGTACATTAAGCATGGCTTCCCACAGCCAAAAATATGTCTGTTGGAGGGGACAGGAAGTACTGTTGTCACTGTGTTTATCTTTTTGATGCATTTAAGGTATTGTCTCCTCACAGACAGACAGCCAGGGCCAAACCAACTGTCAAAGCAATGCATATTCCCCAACTACGTCAAACACTTCACCATCTCAGCGTTTCACTGCAAGAGGATGGTTGATGCAATCCAAACAGAAAGCATTGAGATTTTAAAGAGCTGCATTTAAGTATGTTTGGCTTCAGATGCTCCTGAAGCAACATGGGAAATGTGTTAGCAACAAACTGACTTCACTATTACTGTCTTCATAATGTTATTCCACTTTTTTTATGGGACTGTTGACCCAACAGAGCCTTAGTGGAAAATGTGAAGCCTCCAGGGTGGGATTGCCTTGCATAAGCACATTTCCCATTAGAACAGCACTGAAGGGCAAGTGGAATTTGAACAAGTCTCCTGTTCATATACAATGCAACAACTTCTGGAAAATATGGAAGTATGCACAAACAGAGTGGTCAGTAAGGTAGCAAGACAGCTTGGGCGGGCCTGCATCTATAAACAAGAATACAAACAAGAAAAAAAGACAAAGTTATGTAAAATAAATCATATGCTAAATAACTGTATGATCACTATATCTGTGCTTTATTTTAAAACGAAGGTTTGAGCACTCCGCAACCCTCGCCATCGCTTCTCTTGTCCTCTCCCCCTCTCCCTCTCCATCCATTCCCTCATGGTTAATTGAACAGAATAGTTTAGTGTGCAATTAATTATGATGTGCTGAGATGATGTATGGACCTGACAGGGCATTGTAGGTAATAATAGGAGAGATTTATTTACTGGCTCTGCGTAGGCTCCTCTCACCCCTGCAAAATTAATACATTTTCTCTGATTCAAATTATGGAAGAAAATAGAAAGGAAATTGTGTCAGACGCATACATATATACAATACACTCGGGAGCACGCTCACACACGCACACACTCAAAGGCAAACAAATGGATGGATATGCACACACATACACACATACACATACTCTCTGTCTCACACACACACAGGGAATCAATGTTGTTCTTGTAGGAAAATTGTAAATGTAAAACGGCAGAAATGAATCATGCTAATGGCATGGCTGACAGTTGTGTTCAATATTATGATTTCAAACCCCCAAAAGATTGATTACATAACCTCTTCTTTATTTACTTGGTGAAAGAAAATATATTGCCCTGCAGTGCTTGTGGGATAAACATAAAGTTAGGAAAAATAACACAGTTGTGATCAGAGCCAAGCAGGAACGAGATGCATCAAGGCTGCAATATGTGGTTTAGGTAAGCAAAAAGGAATTTATTCATACTTAAATCCAGACACGTAGGCATTACCAAAGAATGACCTTTTTAAGCAAAGTGAAACCTTGAAGACCAGCCCTTCTAGATGCACTATATATGCTGTGGGTAGTTTGTACGATCACAGCTAAAAGACTAGTCTCAAATAGCTTCCAAGGATGCTTTTACTCACTGAAATGTTATTTATTCAGTGCTACATCTTTTTTATAAACATATTTTGACATTTCAAATGTACATATCGGCAATCTCAAAATGCCAGAGACCATAGTTTACATTGTGTGCACAGAAATATACCATGATGTCAGTTAAAGTCAGAATGTTCTCATGCGCTGTTCACACATATACCTATAAAAAGTAATGCACAACAAGTCATAATAACCTACTTAATCATTAGCCATTTATTTGTGTATAACCCAAGTAAACGGCAAGGCTGTGATCATATCACCAATGTGCTGATGGGAGTAAAGAATAAAGTATTATAAAGTTCAAAAATCTGTGTAAGGATGCAGGTTGTGGTGGTGAATGGGTGAAACATACTTATTTAATCTTTATTTATCCGGAAAACCTCTTGAGATTAAAAATCTCTTTTTCAAGAGTGTCCTGGCCAAGACAGGCAGCAACAAAAGTTACAGACGGATAATATGAGCCAAAAATACAAAATCAAAATATACAACTCCAAAACAACAATATGAAACACAAAAAAGAACGCTAAATAAAGTTACCACAAGGAGGGACTAAAAGTATGTTAACATATGCATAACTGTGTGAAACCAAATGAACTCTTGAGTTATTGTAAGATATAATGTCACCACATTTCTTTTCCTTAACCTTACCCACATAACTTTCCTGGCCTGAACCTAAGTACTTAACTTTACATTAATTACATAATTTGACAACGCCATTCAAGGGGCATTACTTGTTAAATATCATACTAAACATTGGATGAGGATACATTGTAACAGTACATGTTTACTTAAACCAGTAGACAAAAAAAAAACTGGCATTGTACATTACACTTTTTTCTTACTATGTAGATGATTAACCAGTGGTCGGGTATGGGCACAAACCTTACTTGGTTATAGTTAGCAAAAGGTCATGTTTTGCTCTAAAATGCACGCTGTTGAGGGCATGATCCAGGGAGAAACGCATCAATTCATTCATTCATACACTGTCCTCTTAAGGGTTGCAGGGAGGCTGAAGCCTATCCTAGCTGTCGTTGCATTTTAGGCGGGGTACACCCTGGACAGGTCGCCAGACTATCATAGAAACACATTACTGTCTCACTTAAAAAAAGATTTTCTTGACTTTTGTCTTGAGTGCCTCCTTTCTAGAATGTGAAAAATGCCTCAAAAAGGGCAGGGCTGGGAGGCCCCCCCCCCCCCCCCCCACACACACACACACACACACAAAGTGGTGACAGGGCAGTAACAGGGCAGTAACAGGGTGGTGACAGAGTGACGTCAGGGGGTTTGGTTGGTGATGAAAGCTGGCTCCTTCTATCAGGATCAGCAAATAAAGTTAAATTGCAAGGTTTAGCCAGGTTTCAACCTTTAGAGGGCAGTCACTGTGTATATTCATACACAATATGTAGAAATGTCAATGTCAATGTCAAGAGTTAGACATGAATCTATCAACAGCACTACTAGTACACGTCTATTGCTTTTCAACTGAAAAAAACTGTTTTGGAGCTTTACTTGCTCTTGACATCAGTAAGCTATTATGTTTAGATCCCTTCTTGTGCATTTAAAGTTGGTGTACATATCTGGCAGTTAACCTTGAAATAATTAGGATGACTGTAAAGCAACCCAATTTGGCAGAATGGGATGAGACACGTGTGTTTTTCTATTACAGTAACTCGGCCAATACAGCTTTAAGATAATCTTCCCTTTCTGGACACCAGACCAGGGGTGTAACTTTGACTTTGTCCAACAACAGGTGCATCTTCTGCATAGGACAATACTTTCTCACACTCACTCTAATACACATCATGCAATCACTTTTTGCCCATCTGCAGAGAATGATGATCATTGTGGCCCCTGCAGCACCTGGACATTTAAATGAGTGCAGATGTTGCTGAAAACACATAAGTATAAATGAGAGAGACAGCATTTACATGTGTGGGTGTGGTGTTTATTTTGCATAGAGGCCAAGGCGTATACGGTTTCATACAGCTGCAAGGTTTGGCATTGAGCAAAGCACTTATGTCTGTGGTTGATCGATTGTCTCTCAGTGAAGCACTGACTGCTACTGCTGCATTCTGTAACTCTGCTTTACTATAGTTAAACTTGATTCATGTATTTTCTTCACAAACGCCTCTGGAGCGGAAGAGCTATTGGGTAAAAGTTGTGCACAACACAAAGCGGCATTGATTGCTTTCTATTCTGCCATCCAATTCTTTCATTCTTCCCCACAAGCGCTCTCCGGTGTCTCTCCATCTCTGTTTAAAAAGCACCTTGCTTCTTGGCGTCGGTGTTCCATTTAGCAACATATGGGCACTCTGCCAGCTGCTTTCATTGTTACATAAATGAAACAAATCCCCGCTGTGTAAGAAATGATGTGGACATGGAAAAGGATGATATTACTTCTCCATCAGGAGTTGGTCCAAATACCAGGAAGCTTGTAAAGGCTGGTATGTTTGGACCATAAGGAGGCTATTCTAAAAGAGTGGGGCAAAGGGAGGAAATTAAATCTAGATGCCACAGGAGCCTAATAACGGTTTCCTAATTTCTCACAATGGAAACTAAGCAGCAAAAGGATTATATAATACTAATGCAACAGTAAACATCCATTTATGAGAACAGTTTACAACAGTTTTCCATGGGGATTTGTCCGCAATATAATCCAAACATCATACGATATGTAAACAGATGTGCCTGGAATTGAAAACGCTTGGCTGACAAGTGTTTTTGATCCACTCCAGTGATTGAGGTCACCAGTATGGTTTTCATAAGCTTCTCTGTTTATATAAAGGGTATTACTTCATACAATTACATTTCACTGTGCTTTAGAACTGTTGGGTAAACATGTATGTATATGAGTGGATGTAAATGAGTCATCTTGTGTAAGGGTGTATGTATGCACACACAGACAGCTTGAGGAATAAGCAAACCTGTCCCCATCAGCAGCCCCAAAAGTCTCTTGGGGTGGTTCCTCTGTTCCTCATTTTATGGCGTAGTTTTTACAGAGAAATATTATGCAGAGAAATATTATATTTTGCTACTCTTTCTATGTTTGCTCATGTATGCTTGAAAGGAGCTGTATGTGACATTCAGGCCATATCTGTGATTCAGAGTCTGTGGCGCTGAATCATTCTGAACATGGGGGGTGGATGAGCTGGCAGCTAGCAACTAACAGTGCTAACTCCATAAACAGTGCTAACAACAACAACAGTGCTGACATAGCTAACACTGGTAACCTGAGGGGGAAGAAGAGATCTGCGATGACGGTGTCCTGTTATAAATGGTAACTTCAATTTGAGTGCGGTGCAGAGCAGCAGTAATTAACCAGCCAGTGGGACACAATTCACACTTGCCCGGCATGTTTTCGATCTCTCTGCTGCAACACAGCAGAATTAAATCATCAGCAAGCAGCTTCAGGATTTCCTAACAAGCTTATCATTTTAATCAGGTGTGTTGGAGCAGGGAGATCTAAAGCATGCAGGACTATTGGTACTCGAGGAGAGGTTTGGGAACAACAATGAGAAGCTGGGATTACAGCACTCACACAGAGGGAGTGTGACTTCATTCTCTGCTCAGGACACCAATACTCCACTTTATCATTATGTAACATACAGAATAGCAGTTTGCAGCTATAGTGATGCTCTGCATATTCCATACAGCTCCTTTAAAGACTAAATCAGTAACAGCCCAACATTATTGCTCACTGCAGTGGTGAAATGTTTAATCTCTATAAATAGAATATATGCTGAATCTTTTGTTATCGATAGTGTTTTGGTTTCCATATGTATCCCATTTATAGTCCAATCATGTTTGATTTATAGGTAAACATTTAATTTGTGTAGAGGGAATGCATAGGCTGAAATGCAATCTTGTAACCAGTTGGCTATCGTGCAACCAAGATTTAGCTTTATGTTGGCTTTTTAAAATTTAACAATATTCATATGCAGATATGTTTTCTATAGAGATTTTCCAAAATGGCCGACACCTGAAAGAGGAAGACTTGGCTCAGCTTTCTGTTGACAGCACTGAATCAGCCTGAAATATTGGCCCTCGCCCCCAGAGGCTTTATCGTTGTTTGATCAAAAGGTGATGGGTTTCATAATTGTGAAATGTTTAGAGCAAAAATAGCAGCACTGTTTGAAAACCTACTGTAAATGATAAGATCTGGGGATATTCTGTATTTTTCAACAAATATTATTCAAGAAATCCCGTGAAAATACCCAACAAGTGATGGCTGTGTAGCCAAAGCCTGATGTGACATGCTAGTTCATTACAATTTACAGTTTATTACTGCGACCACATTTTTAGTAAATCCTGTATTCACTATCGTACTGCAATAAATACTATAGTTAATGCTAAAAATATTTCACCCAAAACACTCTATTTAATCCAGCTTTTGTTTGCCAAAACTTGCTGGGTTTTTTCTTTTTTTTTTTTTTTTTAAAGTGAAAGCATATTTGCGACCTATTTTAAAGATTTAGATATGCAGAAGGCAACAGTGGCCTTGGGGTTGAGAACCAGAGAAAGTATTGAGAGACTGGCACATTACAATACAAACTGTGATTTGCACATTTTTTTTTGTTTGTTTTCAAACAATTCACTGAGAAAAGGCTTTTCATAGCAATAAAAAAATGAATTTATAATTAATTATTAAAATACAACTGCTGCGTGACCATACAATGCTTCTGTTGTCTGCCTGTAAATTGGGCCTATGTGTGTTAATGAACGACACCTGGTCTGGCCACGCATGCATGTGTGCTCGAGCAGACACTTCACACCAGTTTACCCCAGCTGTTTATTCATTTCCATGGTGTAAGTGAGTCAGTGGAAAACAGATTAAATTCTGCACGAGACCAGTGACAACTTATAAGTGTTTGACTCCCTCCATCTATTCTAAATGCATAAAACATCAGACTGTAGAGTTGCCATGAACGCTGCATTGTGAGGAGTAGATCGGGGTGAGGCTCCTTGCCATGTCTTTAAGTAAGCTCATTCTGAAGTGAAGCAGGCACCAATCATCAGATACAGTGTGCTGTTGCAGGCTAGTTTGTATGCAGTCAAGGATGCTCTCTTCTTGCCACAGGCATCTGTATCATTCTTCATTTAAGAAGTGCTTTGAAGAGTCCAGTGAAGTGTAGTGAGAGATACGAGTGAAAACAGCTGCCTGTCATAGTGGATGTTTACTCTTTTCGAGTGGGCTTTGAATAACCCTTTTAAAGTGCTATTTATAATCAAATTCATTACATGCAGCTCGGAATGAACCCAAACCTTTTAGAAAAGTTGCTTTTTTCTTTTCTTGTATTAACCTAAGTATGAACTTTTGGGGAATGGTTTGACCATTTTCTTTGAAAAATAATAGAATTAATATATTTTTATTTTGCAAACTGCAGTTAATTTACAGGTTGCATTCAACCAGGGGCACTGTTTCATTTATTTACTCAGTATTATTTTCAGTATTGTATATATAAACTTTCACTTGTGAATGTACAAATACTGATTAGAGCAGCTAAAAGAGAAAGAGGATCTCTCTAAGTGACAAAACACCCATAATGATTACAGATTTTGCAGTTCCTCCCAGAATTTTTTAATGGCAGTGGCCAGATGGGGCCACTGAGGATCTTGGGGTCGCTCACCAAAGCCAGAGGCCATAACTGAATTTCAGAAATTCAGTTTTGTTGCTGAAGTGTATATCCAGCTGGGCACCAGTATTGTTGGTCAGTGACATTTGGTTAAATTTAGGTTATGACATGGGTGACCAAATTCAATGTCAGGACATCTGATTCCAATTTTTAAGTTGATGTACAATACTGACGGCAGATGACACTGATATTAGTTAGATATGGTTTTAAGTTGTCTTCCAAAAGTCTCGTGCCAACGTCATCTTGATGTAAAATAACAACATTTAGTCGAAAGGTATAGAGAACAAAACCCAACATCTGCAAAACGTCATGATGTTAAGGTTAACAAAACAGCAAATTGTAATGTTGTTAGCCATTTAAAATATTGTCAAGCATATATTCATTTATTTCTTTATTTTTAAGTCTCTCTGGATTGTGCCCTCTGTCTGTCCAATTGAAGAGTCCAATGTGACGTCATATAAATGTCTGGTGCAGCTGGGAAGGCTACTTGAAACAATATCAATATGGAGGGTAGAGGAATTGCAAACTAAGATACTTTGGTTTCTGATATAACATGTGAATGACTAATTATCTGATATACATAGAAATTTTGAATTCCACAGCAATCCAAGATCCAGATCCACTGTTCTTCAGGCTGGTTTTCCTTTTTTTAAAAAAGACAAATATACAGTTTTAAGACTAAGGAGTACATTGATTGTAAGGAACAAAACATTTAAGGGACCCTTTTAAAAATGATTTTTCCTCTGCCAAAACGTTTGCTTATATATGACAATAACATCTTTATAAGGTGACAATGTGTGTTTTCAGCTTGTTGCCCTGAATTGGTAAAATTAAAATTACTTAAGCTTTAGATGTAGTTCTAGTGTAATTCTAAAGGTATTGTCATTTACTATTTTTAAATAAAAGTGCCAGCGAAATTGAAAGTGAGCGCTAACTCCAGATTCATTCTCATTTTGCAACAAGCTTTGATCACTTTGCTTTTCACTGCACTCTTTTTGCTGTGTCCACAGTTTTGTGGCATTCTCTTGGATGGCACCTTTTTATGAAGTCCCGACCTCACCTGTGTGCACACCTGCATAGTAAAATCAAAGGACAATAAGTAAATACATGCAGACAGCAGGGTCTCTGCAGAAAAATCGTTCTAGTGGGTCAAAAGTGATAATTGAGAGTGATTATTGTTGTATTAGTCTATACTTTGGTTTTTTAGAGGACACCTGCATAGTATAACTTTAAACAAACAACATTTTGTTGATATAAAAAAATGTCTAATAAATGCAGAATAAAGTCCAACAGCTGCATTTGGCTGATAAATGTAATGATGGCTTCAGTTTCTCTCATCTGAAATGACTGAGTTACCACTCGAAAACAATTCCTCTGGTGCATTAAGTGTGATTAAGGATCTGAGTGAGGCGACACACAGCTTTTAGATCCATTGTGTCAGGCACGAGAAAGAACAGAAATAGTATCATTCACTTTGAGCCACCATAAAGATCAGATAATTATCAACCCTCAGATGAAGCAGTGAGGGACTTGGTCGTATGAGCTCCATGTAACAGCAGCTCTGCCACGCTTTGTTCAGCTGCTGCTTACCATTACAACTCGCAGCAAGCCTATTGCCATTTTTAGGGATTTCAGTCCTGATTCTGAACTCAATTTCCTTGCAGTTTCATGGAAGATTAATGAGCTGGTGCTTTGTGTGGCCTCCTGATATCCCCTCTGCAATGGAACCTAACAACCAATCAGAAGCATAAAAGGTGACTCAGACCCAGTCGTCGGGCGGAATTGATACACTCTTTGGCCGGACTTTCCATTTCCCACTGACAGAGATTAGACTAATTGTGAATCAAACCAAATGATTAACTTGGACACATTTTGAAAGGTTCTAAGGCATTTCAATTAACATGCAGGATACCACTGAATGGAGAGAGTTTAATGAGATCCAATTGTACTATTTGCCAAAGAAATATCATTAGTTGATTTATGTGTGTTTGTGATGAATGTTTTATTCTTATTAAAAGGGTCCTGCTCGTTATTAATCAAACACAAACGCAATACTGATACAGCAGTGTGGTTAATGAATCTGCTTATTAAACGAAGCCCATGCCGTTAACGTTCCCAGCATTCAATTTAATTATCTTTTTTCACCCTCGCTCTAATTATCTTTGATATTTTTCATCTTCACAAGGTCTGATGGCTATCTTATCTCAGAGACTCATAGCCAAGACTTTTATTATGCCTTTTGAGATCAAAAAAGAGACTTGTCTGAGAATAGTGTTTTTTCTGTCATATGAGACAGAAAGATCAAAAGCAGAGCTGAATAATACTCTCATCATGATGTTTTATTTGACTTCAATCTTTCTTTGCACTGTGGAATCACACACTGTGACTCAGGCGGGGGGGGGGGGGGGGGGGGCACATGCCTAATAATATATAGACCACATTATGTATATGTATGCTTCAATGCATATGCATAAACACACAACAACACACACGTTCAAAAAACACACACTGGCTGCAGTGCTGAGGACAGCTTTTAAATGCATTTCATGGTTATTTTCCATCCGGTTGGCCAATGATCTCTCTCTCTTTCTCTCTTTAAAAGGCAAAACTGAGCACAGGCACCATTTAACTTGCAGAGGAAAAAATGTGCTACACTCTGTGAATGGTAAATGAAATAACTTTCATCATTAAACCAAAATGTTTTACAGTCTTTACCAGAGGAAAAAAAGTCTTCAGAATACATAAGCAGGATTTAATCAAACATGGCTGCCAAAGGCCACACACTGAAACACACAGCGAGGAACAAACGACATTTCATACAGTGAGCGGTTGTATTTTTGGTTGATTGTTGTACATCCTAATATGCTGTAAATGTATGAGAACCACTGAGTAAGCACCAGAATGGCTTTAATGACAGCATAATGATATCTGTGATTGGGACAGTAATTAAGTTGTGAAAAGAGAACAGAGATGAATGGAAAGACAATTCTGCAATAACGACGCGCATTCAGGAGATCAAAGAGAAGTAGACGTGCTCGGAGAGATTTAGATACAGTTGTCACAGACAGCTGCCGGAATAATCACGCTGCCACATTCGTCAGTTGATGGGCTCTGATGAGCAGCCCGAGCTGCAGCCAAATCATTATTAGATCCCCATTGTGATAAATGTTATTTATTGCTGTCAGGCGGCATTAATGTTTAATTCAGAGGTGGAAAATGAGTGGGGTACAGCCGCACGGTTTGGCCCCATTCACGGTCAGTTTGTGACAAAGGGAATGACTGAACACCGGCCAGACAAACTTCATCACACAGGGAAATAAAGAGTGTGTGTGTGTATGTGTGTGTGTGTCGAGGGGAAGAAGAGGGAGAGGGGGGTTAATGGCTCTAATTTGCATGTGTTTTAAAAGGGTAATGAAGTAATATGATGTTTATCTTTTCTGAAGAGTTTAATTTCTGCTGGCAGAGACCCAGAGCACACCGTGACACGATATAATGAACAGCAACGTGAATATGGGCCAGGGTATGTAATGGTAGCAGATGTGCAAGGGTCCAAGGGTAGAAAGAGAGGGGGTGTGTGTGTAGCTTCTGTTGGTGTGTGTGTGTGTTTATGTGTGTGTGTGTGTGTGTGTGTGTGTGTACACGCGTTGGAGGAATGGTGGGGGGGGGGGTCATACTCAATGATTTATTCATTCATTTCACTAACCAGAAGCCTGTGTTTGTTTGTTGACCCCTCAGTAGTAAGCAAGAGAGACACTTAAATCTCCCCTGATCATCCCATCATCTCTTCATTCATTTCATTATGCACCATTATATATGTGTGTGTGTGTGTGTGTGTGTGTGTGTGTGTGTGCGCAAGAGCAGCAACATTACACAAGACATCTCGTGATAAACCGATCATCATATGCACATATTGCATTTGATGATGAGTGCAACAAAAATCATCTTTTTCTCCCTTTATACCAACTTGAGTATTCTGAAAGTGGAAGCTGAAGGAGAAATGCTGCGCTGAAATTGCCATGCCCAAGAGGTTCTGGTTCCTGAAATAAGATGATGATGTAAAAGGGGTCAGCTGCTAATCTTTATTCCCAGAGTAAAGCGCTCATTCATTATGTAACAGTTTGCATTTGTATTCAGGCCACAGACCCAGGGTGCAGAAACATTCAGAGAGCCACTCATAAAAAAACATCCGTTTATTTTTACTTCTGCTGCTTCCTTCATTTCTCTGGCTCTGATCAAATGACAAACTCTGACTAATAATTAAAAAAGGCAGCCAAGAGTGAGGGAAGTCTTTATTACGTGTTGCTTAACAAAAAAATGCAGAAAATGAAATAAGATGCAGAAATGGATTTTTATCAGTAATGAAATCCCTTTGTTCAGAGGTACCATCAAATATTTGCTTTAATAATGAGCCGGATAAATTCTTTCCCTCTTCTAGTGTGCAGAGGCTCTTCTTTAGTGGTAAAATTAATTTAAAATTGAAATCAATATGGGCTGTTGGGAGGCCCTTGCTGCTGTGCTGCAACATCTCTTTCAGAGGCACGAACCTTAAAATTATGCAGTGTGTGTCTAAACAGATGGGCTATCATATTTAGCAGCAGAAAAAAAGAAACCCAACTGAAACTCTGGCTATCTAAACACAGTCTCTCTATTTATTTGTTCCTATTGGTTTTAAGGACAAGCTGCATTTGCTCTGTCTTGTAAACATAAAATGACCTTTTATTTTATTTACTTATGTTTCTAAATACTAGCTTTTTCTGATGTCTACAAACGTTACCCATATACAAAACCCTTAAAGGGATAGTTCAGATTTTTTTTGAAGTGGGTTTGTATGGGGTACTTATCCATAGTCAGTTTATTACCAGGGTTGGAAATTAACTTTTTTGTCCACCTGCCATTGCAGCTGGTGGACTCCAAAATGTACCACCAAAATGTGTCACTCAAAAGATAACCATTGTTTTTGTGGCTGATGAGTGAAGCAGATGCCTTTTACCCACATTTAAATCTTGAAAAGTTGAGAATTTGACAAAATTGGTTTGATTTCTTACAAAAACATGGGTAAAAAATATAATGAGCAACATGGCCAGATGTTTTCTGCAAACTGTAAAAAATACAAAAAACTGACCAGGGAATTATCTTACATTTTATTAGATATTAGCAAAAAAATGAGGGGAAATTTCCAAAAGGTATATATTTCCAATTATCTTAATTATATATACAAAGGTTACAGTAGTTTGATTTGTGGGTCTTCTTTAGGTGGCTAAAATACATTTTGTTGTTGGACCCTCCACAGCAGTAGATTGCTTGGCGTCCATGTTGGACTCCTGTCTACTTCTCCAAACTGGGGGTGTCCAAGCTGCCATCAACTCTATGTAATATACTGTCTATAGATAAGTACCCCATAAGACCCCAATTAAAATAAACTCTCCCTTTAACAATATTTAAAATACATAAAGCCATTGTCTTTCATAATGCAATTATACAGAGATATTAAAGTAAAGATAAAGGGAAAATATCTTAAGTGCAAACAAACCCAGTAGTGGGGTGACAATTTCTCAAGAGGGGGCTTCACAATTACCACAATTACGGATTGGTCCTTTAATTGACTGGGCTGGGAAGAATCTCCCAGATAGCTGGTGTCAGTGTCTCCGCAGAGAGACGCTATGAATGAGTGTGAATGATAATCACTTAGACCAGATTGGAATGGCACAGAGCCAACCTGCATGTGCAGTTAAGCATCTCTTTACAGGAGGATAACATCGGTGCGGGAAGAAGCTGAAGGGGTCCATAGACGACCCCCTCTCTATTTTCATCCCGGCTTGATAAAGGTGCCTGACATCATCTAAACAGCGAAGCCCATTTGTAACCAGGTTACCAGCTATCTTTCATCTGTAATTGAGAGCATGCAGCTCGAGTCAGAAGTGTATCAACAATATAAAATGTTGTTAGCCTTCCATCAAGCAGCCTCTGAAGGGAATTAATAGCTATCATCTGAGAGGAGAAAAAGGGGCCTCAGACTGACTGAAATGGGGGCTGTAGTAGTGATTGTAAAAGATGTTCCCTTGTAGTTATTGTTATTACAGCGAAAGAGAAAGAGAGAGAGTGACAGGGACAAAATATGTGTGGGCACATGCATACACATTATTGCTTGTGCATGGTTGCAATACAAGCATTAGCACTCAAAATACAATTTCCTTCAACCAACTCCTGTTTGATCCAAATCATTCAGCAGCCCTACAGTACAAAGAACTTGCGTGACTCATCCACACATGCCCCCGCATCAACCCCAAGCCATCTTCTCATGTTCCCAGTGCAGCTTGACACAACATCTCCGAACTGACCTCGGAGAGCGATTTCTTGACATGTACTTGTCATGTGAGAGGAGACTGTAAGTACATAGATACATGATGGACACACATCTCCTACCTTGTCAAACCATTTGCTCTCTGCCCTTCCAAGCCTCAGCATCACTGTGATCCAGAGATGGATCATGGGACTTCTGTAAAGGAGTGTTTGAGGAGAGCAGTCCATTGATGCCCCTTTCACATTATAATAGCCTTTAATTTTACAGGGATAGTTCACTCCAAAATAAAAAATACACATATTTTCCTTTTACATCTAAAGCTGTTTATAAATCTAGATTGTTTTGGTTTGTGTTGCAGAGTGTTGGAGATACTGGCCGTAGAGATGTCTACTTTCTCTCCAATATAATTTAACTACATGGCATTCAGCTTGTGGTGCTCAAAGTGACAAAAAATTCATTTGAATAACTCAACACCAATGTCTCCTTACAGAAATCATGACCTGGTTACTCAAGATAAGCAACAGACCTTGATGTAAGCAGCTTCATGGAGGCACTATTTTTTTTCTACCAAACTACACCCACAAACCGTATCACTGCACAGTGCATCCACTGTTAGCTCTCTTAGCACAACTAAGCTAGCTAATGTTACAGCGCAGCTGAGGAGGATGTTATTAATGTTAACGTGTCGTCAGTGAGTAGATCCACGCTTCCTTTCATGTGGTGATACGGTTGGAGGGTGTAATTTGGTAGGTAGAAAGAAAATAGTTCCTACATAAAACTGCTCACATCAAGGTCTGTGGATTATCTTGAGTAACCAGGTCATGGTTTCTGGAAAGAGACATTGCTGTTGAGTTTTTCAAATGTATTTATTTATTTATTTTTTGGGCTTTGAGCACCACAAGCCGAGTGCCGTCTAGTAATATCGGAGAGAAAGCAGACATGGCCGATATCTTCAATACTTGGCAACTCAAACCAAAATGATCCAGACTGATAAAAGCATTAGAGGTAAGGGTAAAAATATGTATTTTTGACTTCAGGGTGAATTCTCCCTTTAAATTTTAGAAGTACACACATATTGCTAAACTACTAAAAAATATAAGGTGTAAGATACTTACACACACACATACACACACATACAGTGAAGGGTTGACTTGGCCCCTCGCGCATGTAGCTCCTAAATTCAGCGAGTGTTAGCAGGTTGGATTTGATTTAGTATTATGATAATGATCACCCTGTTTATGCCTGCTTGATGTGCACTTTGCAGCTCATATTGACATAGGTGTTATGATCTAAGATGAACCTTTTTTTCAGCATGAATAAACTAGGCATGCAGTCCCTGTTGGCGCTGTGGTGCAATATTATGAAATATTTTTCCAATTTCATTTGACTGTCTTTTTTTTTTTACAGAGCGGGTGAAATGAGAACCTGCCACATCAGTGCAATGGCATTGTAAAGCTAAACAAATGGATTAGAATGTACGAAATGTTTACACTGAAGGCAGGCGAGTCTGTGTGCCGCAGGCAGTCAGCAGTTTGTTATAATGGGAATTTCAGTCTTGTCTTGTTTGCCTTGGAGCTGAACAACTCCGGTGCTCTGCTTGTGTGTGCTCTAATTACAGACAAGATTAGAGCGGGCAAATTAAACTGCTACCAGCCACTGTTTGTAATTGCCACAAGCAAATGTTTGTAATTATGAACAGATTGCTTTACTATCGATAATTAAAACAACAGCACAACTTATTTAATGACTATCGGGAGATGGCACTCTGAAATTGACAAAGCAGAGCAGAGAAAATGATTTTCACCCTGGCTCTCTTGCCTTTTCTTTTCTCTGCCGCTGCTCTTTTGTCTCCTTACGCCTATTTCCCAATGCTCCCGCACTGTAGATCAAAACGGTTTGACTGGATTTGCTCCAGATAAAACAAAGACAATAAAGTCTGTGTGACAGCATTGCTGTCACAGTGCTTGCTTTCCCCTTTAGCAGTGATTGTCCATTGTCGATGTGGTAACTGATATACTAAGCAGTTGGTATTATTAGTTGTGCAACCATGATTATAATCCCCCACCTGTTGTCAGCTATTTGATACTGACACACAATATCAAGCTAAAGCAACTGACCCTGTCGCTCCACTGGCTAATGAGCTGCTTTATGAGGCCACTGCCAGCAAGCTGCATACTAACACTCTCAACACTGCTGCAGCACTATTACTACTCCCACTGATACTGTTCTTTCAGATTTTACTATTACTTTTACTGCTGCCAATATTTAGTAGTAGTCACCCCAGTAGTTAAAAGAAAATGTCAGCATTGTACATTTTTGAAAACGATGTATACATTACATTTGACATTTTTTTAATGTTGATGTTGTAATGTGGAGGTTTAGCGGGTGGTGGATGCAAGATGCCTGCCAAGCTGCAGACCACTGTTCAAGACCAGCACATCACAAAACCGGCTGTGTTTTATTACCCTGTTGCGGCCTTTTAGGCACCAAATGTGGGTGTTCTGTAGCGTTCTGTCAGTGTTTATTCAGCGGAGATAGTGCAATGAAAAAGCAGTTCTGTTGTTTTTTTTTCACCGCGACATTAAAGCTTTTCCAGCAGGGACTGTACCTGTATGACTTATTACATTTACTAATTTTATTTTCATTTATTTTACCTAAATCTAACCAGCTAAGACCCACTGAGATCATCGATCGCTTTTTGAAGGGAGTCCTGGCCACGACAGCAGCATAGCATAAGTTTCAGACAATCAATAATAACCACAATAAAGTCATAAAATATATAGAGTAACATAGTAATATAAAAAAAACACCTATACACAATGACATACCTAACTGTAACCAAGGGTTTTTTGTGCCTAAACCTTACCACATGTTAACCATAGGATTGATAAAATGTTAAGTTTCAAAGTATAATAACTTATACTCAGAATTTAGGGGATGGGCACAGTCAGAGCATATGGCTGATGCTTGTTTGAGCACCTGCTTATTAAATAAGTCATTTAAACTACTGAACTGTACCTCCACTATATTACTTGCCCAATCTTAGCAAGGGCATTTCACTCTCTTACACCAAGGTTTCCGTACCAGCAGATGATGGAGAATGAGATGACGGATTCAATGAAAGCTCTAAAGAACAGTGTCATCAGGGTCTTATTGATTGAAATTTGGCAAGTTTTCTTAAGCAGAAAAGGCGCTGCTGACCTTTGTACCTCTGTATTTCAATCAAATTTTAGGTAATTGTCAAACACAGTGCCCAAATATTTGTAACTCCTGAAATAGGGCTACAACTTCTTACTTTCAGTATAAGTGAATTGATTTGTTTTTTGTAATTAATCACTTTTTTTTCTGAACAATGTCATAAAATAGTGAAAAATGCTATATCAAAAGTCCTGAGAGCCCAGTGTGAAACCTTCAAACTGCCCATTATACAATTTACAATGATATAAAACACAAGAAGTAGCAAATCCCCCCAATGGATCATAAAGGCCCATCAGTGTTACCTTTCTTTTCCCTCACAGTACTGCTGTAGGGTGTTACGATTGGACTACTGCCATTTGTCAGTCAATTGAAAACCAAACAAATTACTTGAACAAGAAACAGATCACTGACTAATCAATTAATTGACTAATCCTTTCAGTACACAAGTACTACATTGCTATTATATTTTACCAGTACAGTGACTGTTACTGCTCCTGCAACTAACACTATTGCGTCTGCTGCTACTGCTGCCACTGGTATTAGAAGTATGTGATATTCAAAGAATATTACAGTATGGAAAATAAAGTCAGGGTAACTATGTTTAACCAATTAACCGAAGACCTAATTCTAACTTTTGCGTGATTCACCAGCATCATTTGAATGAAAATGTGTGAAGTGTAATGATGTCCATATGAAAATATAGTCCATTTTTCAAACTGTTGTTTGAACTGGGTCAGATATATCAAATGCCTGTAATGTGAATAGCAGCCTGTTGCACCCAGACAGACTTTCATTTCCCATTTACAGTCAACATATGCAACAATACACTGACGGACCTGCTGTTATTCTTGTCTGCTGGGACAGTTTGGGCTAAACTGTGTGAGGTATGCAGTGTGTCTGGGACAATGTTAGTCATATGATGCAGCTGTTTGTCTTTAAGATATAGTATATACTTACTGCACTTAGGGAATGAAGTGACTGTGATTCAGAAAGAGTCGTCCCCCACCTTAAGGACCAATCCTCCCATCACATCCCATTACCTCTTATATTCATTATCCTCATTCTTATTCCTTGGGTGTGTTTGATTTTTATGTTCTAATAAGCCGGTCTTGATATGATAACAGATGGTGTTTCATTTTGTCATGGACCTGTAGCAAAAGTGCCAGGAGTTGTGATGTGTTTGATTTTATTAGAGATGAGATTTAGCACATACATGCTACATTACTGCAACAGAACTCCCATTTCTCATCTGCAGGAGAAAATGAAACTGTGATGAAATGTAATATAGTTCCCCTCAGGCAGAACTGGAGGGACTGGGAATTGCACCACAATAAATCTAATGGATATTACTGCACTCACTTCACCCTCTCTCTCTCTTTTTTTACTCACTATTTCTCTACCTCTCCCCCCTTTACCTTCTCTTCTCCTTTTATTCTCTCTGGCTGCGTGAGCATGCACGGATTACACACACACGCACGCACACGCACACGCACACACACATATACACCATCTAGCATATACAAATTTACATTTGCTTGAAGAGCCTGTCGCTGCTTCCACAAAAATTCACTTTATATTTACCATCAGATCCATTTTAGATCGCCCTAATGGATTTCAATTACCAGGTCTAAACTTGAAAGCTAATGAAGAAGAGGCCTCTCTCTGCCCCTCACTGCATCCTAAAAAGCATGGCAATTCATAGAGAACAGAGGGTTATATATACAGTTCATTACAAAGCATTATATAAAGAAACGGCAGGCAGTGTGGAAACATATTATTATTAAGCACCCCATGCGGTTAACAGAATTGGTGATAATTGTGTTCATTATTATTACAGTAAAATATCAAAAGTAGTAAATGATAACAGTACAGTAGGCAGTAAACTACACAAAACACTTCCTTTGATAATATGCCATTGACTTTTTGATTTTTATTAAAAACATGTTACATGGCCTGAACATTCAATATAAAGACCAGCATAATATGCTTTATCCATTAACTTCTCTCACCAAAACAAGAGGGCGAGAAAAATAGCTCTTGTCTATAGTTTTTTTTAGCATTTTTTTTACCAAATTTCAATTGCTGCTCTCATTGTAAATGCCTTAAAGCTGCACTTCAATATTCTCATATTAACAATGAATCAAATTACTACTTGTAATTTCAATGGGATCCTGATGGAGTGATGAACCAACAGAGAATCACCTCACCTAACAGTGGGTTCACACAGGACGTGAAAGCGCCATATGATGCACCGATTTATCATTTAGTGCTGCAGACTTACTTTTGTTACCCGGCTCTATTTTTTCCAAAATACGCAGGCAAATGTGGCAGGAAAACACCCTGATAGTGTATTATGAACTATATAAAATCTAAATTGGATATAATATAGAAGATCTGATTATGATAAATGATGAAATATATAGTACTTCCAGTACTTTTACGTATTTGTCAGTTCTGTCAAAACAGAGAGCAATAATGACAAGCAGACACACAAACTAACACAAACAAGCAAACAGAGACAGAGCTCTACATGTGATCAGAACAGAGCAGAGAAGCAGAATTCACTTCTTGTATAAACGGCGAGGCAACTGCTGACGGCCGGCTGTGCGACAGTTAACTTAATCAAGTTGCCATCCTGTGTGAGCATAATTTTACTTTTACTCTAAAGCATCTTTCAGCTTACTGTTTTGGGACTTTTTGCCTGTTCCTTTACTGTTCTGATTCAGTGTCAAAATTCATCAATATTGTTTCCCAGTAAGCTGTGTAAAAAAGCCACTATGAGGTCAACCATAGGTTTATGGACTCCAGTTTTGGAGCCTTAAGTTTAGCATTTTGGCTGCCACCATTTTGGATTTTTGGAGCCAAAAGTGACCTTATGTGAACAAGAGTCCCAAGCTTTGGATGAGTGAGGGGTGGATTTGACTTCCATCCCCCGTACAGTTTTCATGATAAGGGGATTTAGCTATATGAACCATTTTTTTTTTACCAGGCTGTAAACATATTTATTTCTGTTGTAAATTTGGGCATTTTAACATGGGTGTTTATGGGGATATACGCTGTTTTGGAACCAGCCATTCAAGGAACTGCAGCTTTGGCACTTCTGCATTGGCTTCATTTTCTAGCGTCAGAGGTTGCCGCTTGGTTTTTATCCACAGTGGGCTGATGTTTTCTGAGAAAAAGCTCTGCTAAACCTTCTGAACACTACTTGCCCATCACCAAAGAAAAGGCAGCAACTAGCTAGCTAGCAACTAGCTACTGAACGCTGTGGAAACCAAAACAGATCTAAAGAGACAGTGGATATTGGACTTTAGTTTGTCAGGACAGAAACATGACCTCTTGCTTGATGTTTGCTGGATGTGTAGTTATAAGAGACTGTTCACAAACACATTTGCCATGTGATGAACGCCTATGCCAGTATTGTTGTGGCTACCTTGTTGCACTGCCCCCAAGTGGCAAAAAAATAGATTTAATATAGGTTTAAAATAATTAAAAATGTAACTAAAAACTTGGTACAAGTGAAGTGAGAAGCCTCGCTGGAGTCGACCTAGATCTGATTAAAAATGGCCTAGATCACTCTAATTAGGCACCTGTAGATGACTGGTTGTACATTTGGACTGCCAGATCTTTTTTCCATCTGATCTTCCCAGGTTCTAGATGTTACTTTAAACCACCGTGTTCAAACATATTTCAAATGCTTTGGACATTTCTCTGTAGGACAGTCATTCCTTTTTTTTTTGGGTAGATTGCAAAGGCCTAAATCTTTGTATTAGATGACCAATTATTTGCAAGCTCTTGTATCTTAATAAGACTCTTGATTATTGCTGCTCTGATTGCAGGTGCACTGGAAAGGTCAATCAGTTCAAACTACTGAGTAAAAAACACATAGCCTGTTCATTTTGAGGTACACATGCAGTATGGTGCATAAGAAGACATAGATTACTTTGAATGAAATGTAACAGATGTCATCAACAAACATTTGCCAGTTCATTAAAATTCTAGAGAGCTAAAAAAAGATACAAAAATAGCCTTTGAGTTATTAAAGTGTGTGTATTTGATATTTTGGTATGACATCCTATGCCAGTCGTACTTTATACCACTCTTTGACCCTTTGCACTACATTTGAGGTCCTGCTGTCCTTCTACCATATGTGTCAGTATTATGTACTGTGTTAACCATGTTGTCAATATGTCTCTGCAGCAATGTCACCCAGGCACATTGTTGTGCACTTGGCCATTAAAGGGATTCTGATGAGCACTGCAATAGTGAGTCCTTGCCAGGATCAAGTGGCTCTGCTGTCAAACATTGTAGCATCCACAGAGCTCCATGGAGGTAGCAGCTTGCTGTTATTACTTATGTGTTACTCTGCTTATATAAGTTTGGTTATGAAAAACTCTTTTGAACCATGAGGGAACATTTAGCTAACAATTTTATCTTAGTTTATGTGTGTTTTGTTTGTGAACTAAGCCTCCAAATGTGTTTTCATTTGTCTGTGTTCTTGGAATCAAAGGTCAAAGTTTATGTCTCGGTTTAACAAACGAGCGCAAGAACAAAGCAGGGGTGTATGCTGAATATTTTGTGTGAATATAAAGAATCCAGAAGGTTGGATCTCTGTTGTCTTAACAGATGGTGTAACACCTACACTGCAGCAGTCAATTGCTCTTTTGTTCTCTCGAGTATTTATAGATAGCTCACCCAACCTTGCCAGCTTTTCACTGCCATGTACAGAATAAACTCTGTTCAGTCATTTCAAGTTGGGAGCCAGTGCAAAAACTAATTCTTGATGATTGCAACCAAGTTAATGAGGAGCAGACTCTTTTATTTGTAGTTATAAAAGATTCATTTGTAGTCTGTAATGCCAATAAAAGATACTGTTGTTGTTTTTCGGAAACTACATTATAAACTGAGGCTCACTGCTTTGATCTATCTTGATCCAACCTTATTGTCCACACGATCACAGGCAATGCAAAGTGCTATGTGTGGTGCATTAGGGCAATAGGAGCATGAAATGAAAAATAAGCATGAGAATATGATAACTACTCATTATCTCTATCTGTCACATTATTCGTCTGAGATCTTTTAAACAGCTGTGCCAATCATAGTGCCACATAATGACAGTCGCTCACCAACCATCCCCTCCAATTAGGAACATAACATTTTTTTATAGGCCATATATAGCACAAGAATATCCCTGGTAGAGGCAGATGGCATGCATTTTCATATGACTTCAGGTTTGTGGAGAGAAGGTCCATCATGCTTTTTTTGAGAAATTATGCTTTTAACTTTGAGCTGATACACATGCAAATGATGTAGTAACTCATATTGTGTCCCATGTCCTGTACTCCCACTGATTTGCACTACAAAAACTGCAAAAACTGATAAAATATTGACTTATACCCAAGTAGTGTGCCCTGGGCTTATTTGTGCACAATTCAATCAATGATCTGGTTGATTGATTTAAAAATATGCCCTGTCCCTCTTTTAAATTAGAGGCTTCAGATGGAACATGTCAAAGGTCTCAGTGCTTTGAAATGGCTGCAGGACTGAATCGAGTGAATGGGAAAAACTTCATACAGCCTGCGAGCAGTTGTAGGTGACACATGCTGTAAGATCCATCGATGACTCTTTAGCTTTAGACAGTGTGTTTTACCAGCATGATGGACTTAAATGTTTCTAGTTTTGTGTTTATTCATATGACACCTTGCTTTGTAATTGCCAAATACTTCCATGAATCACACGTGCACTTGCAAGCAGAGTTGCACTTATCAAGTGCTAACATATGGAATGAGATAGATGCATTGGTGTCTTTGTGTATACTCTGTATGCATTATGCTGGTTTGTTGAATTGCTGTTACTATAAGGGCAACAAAATGTAGTACCACATAGTTTTGCCTTGTTGCCTGTGATCATGTGTTATGTTTCTTATTTTAAAGGCCCTTTTAGGAACAGGCATTGGTAATCAGCAGTAGCTATAAATGCTGTAAAACATTGCTTGGATAATTGCCATGCAACTCGCTGTGCATGCTGTATTTCTCCCTATCATATATACATGGAATCAAATAAAATGAATGAACATGTGCTGTTTAGACATGTGGTCTTTCGTAGTTGTGTTTTTACAGTGCAACTTCAAAGACCCAGTCTTCATCAAAATGTGTTGCCTTATAGAAACTTATCTGATTGCAACTTACATCTGTAGGCCAGTCTTCCTATGTCTGTTGCATGCATAGGGACCTAAATCTTTTTCAGCAGCTCCTAAATTCTGATGACCATGCAACGAAGAGTCTGTGATCAGAGCATGACTGGGAAGATAAATATCTGCTGCCTTTTGGAGTTAAGTGACGTTAAGGCACAGGATTTGTGGGAATAAAGTTTAAATTTCAATTAACTGTTGCAGCTGTTTTGTAGCTGAAAAAAATATGCAAATTGCAAGAAATTAGTAGATTTAGAATAAAATATGTTTTTATATAAGCAAGGGAAAAATATCTTGGGAAAAAGAAAAAAGGCTAGGGGAAAATTATGTTTATAATTATCATAATTACATATTTAAAAATGTGTTACAAAATTATTACCATTTTTAAGCACTATATATGTGTGTGTTTATTTTACTTGTTTTTTTTTTTTTTACTTTTTCTTTTCTTTTCTTTTTTTAAAATGTATTTTACAAATTTTCAGGTCATTTTCTTATATTTTTTTGTTTATTTTCCTTATTATTTTTTGCAGTTTCTTCTTTCATTGCCATTTGCCTTCTTTCCATGTTTTTGAAAGAAATCAGGTCAGAGGGTCAAAGGTCTAAAAAATACGCCTACCTGTGTACGTGTGTTATATTACATATGGAAATCATTGAATTGTTGTAAACGTTGTTCTTGCCAGAGGAGCTCGTCACCATTCATTTACTGTCTGAGAAACTGCTTTCATCTTTGTAACGTAACTAGTGAAAGAACTTGTGAAACTGCATGTATGTTGTGGAAAAAGTTGCAAAGCAAATGTAATCAAGTCAAATCATATAAAAAGGGACCTCATCAAGTCTGTCCAGTTGAAATTGATCACAATAAGTGGTTTCCACAAATTGTGATCATTATGAAGGCTATAAAAGTGGAAGTAAATAACATGGAGAAATTATTAAGGTGAACAGATCGATGTCTGTCCCACTTTGTTCGGAGGAGAGCAAAAGGTGTACAATGGTGCTCTTAATACAACCACATACTGAAGGTCAATACATAAGTGGCAGCGTCTCTGTTATAGAATATATCTTTATTGTCCACCAGGGTGGAAAATTGTCTTTGGCCAGTGAAATATATTTCTGATTTTCGTCTGGACACAACAGGCTACAGTGAGCAAGGCCTCACTTTGCATTGTGTCCATGTTGCCCCGGCAACAGCATTTGACAGGCCCTTGTCAAAAACAAGTGTTCAATATCTCCCTTAGAGATGAAGGGTCTGTTGCTTTGATCGCAGAGCACACACAAGGTCAATAGTTAAAATTCAATTGAAACCAAGAGAAAATGTTTGGACTTAAGAAACGCTTGGAGAAGTCTGCGGGCATCAACAAAAGTACCTGCTTCACAGTTACATCTCGTGCCTGCCTCTCCATCCTGTGTCTTCCTCTTATTAGCCATTTGTTTCCCCTTTCAAAGGATCCACGGTGCACTCGCTGAGATGCCGCTGAGTGCGCTCATTTGCATTTAACAAGAGATCAAGAGTAAGTGGCAGACACCTCTCGAAATTCATCTAATTTGCTCCATAAAACTATTGCAAGCGTGTAATACATCCCATATTTCCATTGTAACATGAAACGATTGCTACATGAGCTCAATCCCTACATTTCATTTCACATAATCAGTGAAATCATTTGATTATTGATTACTCTGATGAATGTGCATCAGAGGAGGAATAAATTAAGTAGCTGCCCAATAAATTACCTTTTACAGCAGTTAGCTTTAAAGGCATTTTCAATCAAAGTCTAATGTCGTTTGTGGCATGATGAGGCAGTGTCTGGAAGGCAATTCCAATCAATACTAGCTGTGATACTCAGTGTTAAGGTACTATAGCATCCCCATCCTTCAATAGAGTATAATGACTGTTTACTTTTACTGTAAGTGATTAATTCACAGATGAAAGTATTGTCTTTTTTAAATTATATATAAGACCGCAGCTTCATATAAATACCAAGTAAAACCTGTTGATTGTTGCACATTTTATATAGTGATTTCTTTTTCTGTTGTGCCTATCACAAAGCTCCGGGACTTTCTATAAAGGTAGCAACCAGGTGGCAGACTATAAGCAGCACACATCCAAGAGGATGCTATGAAACTTGCGGACACAGTGCTGGAAAAACACATACATAGGGAGGTAACATAGGCAACACAGTTTCACTTTCGCAGGCAACCTCTGAAAGAGAGGATGGGAATGAAGAGTGACACGGAGTTGGCCTGTTTTTATTGATATCGCACATGATAAGGTTTAGAAAGAAACATCATGGTTTGACTCAACATTCATATAAGCAAAGTCAGGGTTTGTTGGACCCCTCCTGCCTGTCCTACAGGGACTTTCCAGACCTTCCTTCCTTATATTGTGTCGTTACCGGCAGTGTTTCAAACTGATGCCATCCAGCAGCATATCATACTGCCAGGACAGGTTTTGTCTGTCCTCATTATAAACTAACGCCGTCAAATGGCATAAAATATCACTGCGAAGATGGCTTTTGCTGTTGGTTTCTCATTTCAAGCATATTTTTTTTAACAGTCCAGAATGAGAACAGGCTGGACAATTAGGAGCTGGTGGTTAGCCTTCTCAAGTTTCGGCTTTTTCATTACAACAATTGTAACGTTCCTGTAGTAGTAGCTTGCAGAGTAGCTTGCTTGTTTTGCTGGCTTGAGCTGGGGAGGAGGGGCCAAGTTTGAATGTTGTATTTTACAAACATTAACTGACAACTCTTGCATAGTACAACTTTAAGTAATAGAGCTTTGCTTGAAATGGCAGGATGGAATACGTAATCTTTTCTTACTCTCTTTGGTCATGGAGTGGATGAGTAAGTTATGTATACCTTATTTTAATTTTTGCGTTAGAATGCACTGAAATTAGCCAATTATGCTATACAGTAGCAGAATCATTATATGTAATTACTACAAGTAAATAAGAGGAGCAACTAAAGTATAGTTTTATATTTGAGAAATGTCAAATATCTGTGGGGGCAGGTCAAACTCAGAGCCTTCGTTGTATCAGGGGATAGTCAGTTTCCTCTGGGGTACACCACACATTCTGGGTTGGGCATTCACATCCAGATGGCCGGGTCTAACAGCCATCTGTGGCTGCATGAACCAAATCTGAAAAAATATTAAAAAAACACAAAACCAGTTTATGATCATTGACCCTGCTCCTAACACACAGCACCTTTGGAGAAATTTTATTTTTTGAAACGGTTGGTAATAAAAGGCATCCACTGTTTAAAGTGCATTCTCGCACTGGGATAAAAAACATAACACAATGTTATAGTTAACCTAGTTTACCCTCGCCAGTTTTTAGCTATGGCTGTTCTGAATCTTCTCCTCAAATAAAACATATTCAGTAACCTTCTTGTTTTATTTCTCAATGCCAAGAACAATGAAAACAAATTGAAGTCTGGAAAAGCAAGAGGCAATCCAAACAATGGTGCAATAGCATGAATATCAAACAATCTATTGTTTTGATGAGAAAACTGAAAAACAATCAACCTTTTTTTTCCATCCTTCTAGTGTTTATGGAGAAACTGCTCAATATGCGCTGGAGTTAAGAGCAGGGTCAACCAGCAGCTGATTTCTGCCTGTGTCAAATATAAATCTTTTGTGTGCAATAATAATAACTCAATCTTGTAAATGCTCTTGCTCTTGAATTATAATGAAACAAAAACATGTCCATCAAAACAAATAAGACCCATTATGGTTAGTTAGAAATGTTTTAAACTAAAATACATGCACATTATGATAGCATACGAGTTTCCAGAATTCACAGGGTGATGTGTGTGTGTGTGTGTGCACACGTGCGTGGGGGGTAGAGAAGTAAAGGGGGGTTAATCACCCTTGTGAAAAAAGGAAAACCTACAAACAAAAGCATTCAAAGGCCCTTTCATATGTTTTCCATTGAAATTTGTTGAATATTCTGTCACCGTGCTTTTGAAGTGATTGCTGAGCATACAGTTCAGAGAAACGCTCATTTGGGCCACTGCCTCCCCAGTCTTTGTTGTCATCTTCATTGTGCTTTGCTGACCCTGCGCTTTTCTAAAGAGCAACATCCCACACCTCCGATTAATGCCTCATTAGGCCTGATACTGGCTGTGAGCAGGGGCGGCGAGCACGTCTCACGTCTATTTAGCCACAACTCCCACACCCAAACTTCCACTGCGGAGGAGAAATTATTAAGAAGCCCCCAAACCTGGGTACCGTTTAACTCCCCTTTTCTCACACCCTCCACTTTGTAGCAAGGCCAGAGTGCACCTTCGGGTCTTTTTATTTGCCGAGGCTTATCCCCAATCTCTTCATGTGATTGTCTAACAATTCTATACTGCTTTCAATCACATCAGGCTGCATGAAAAAACAAATCTGACTCTTAGTTGACCAGTAAATGTGAGGTTTAACTTTGTGTAGTACGCCATGGCCATTACCATGCAAAAAATATAATGAAAACTTACAGTGTAAACATTTTTATTGTATTTTATTTTTTTCAATGAAGAATTTTAAAAAAAATGTAAGTGTTCATAAAAAAAACTATTTGCTGTCCAGTAAAAACACTGTATCTGCAAATTTTAAACGAAATGATTTAATGTTCCTTAATGGGAAAATGCTCCTATTAAAGTTAAATAGACCATTTAAAACTCAATGTGATTATCTGATAAAGGCATTGAAACAAAGCTGAAAACAGGTTTGTTTATCTCGGCTTATGAAAAGTCTACTTTATGGAGATGCATGGTTTAACAAGACAGTGGCAAGGGAAAAGCACATCCAAAAATAGATAAATAATACAGAAATCTACCGCATTTTTTCATATAAGAGAATAGAGTTCCCTTTTTTTAATTTCCTATGCTCATGTGCTGACTTTTGGTTGTATTTGGTTGTTGTGCAAATAGCTTTGAGACACAGCATCATGGAGAAAATCTCCCTCTCTTACTTTCTGATCATCTAAAATAGTCTCATCTCATGCAATGACCAGTTTGTAAAGCCTAATTTCCAAATGATATCTGGTAAAAATTAACAATGAAAGCTGTATTGGTGTCGGTTGAAAACTGTGGCGCAAATTATTGGAGGCTGACACTGCTGTCTTTAAGAGGCTGTGGCATGCACATTTTTGAAGCTAACTCAAAGTAACCTGCAAAACAAGACAACCTAAGGCATCTATTGGCATGAATCTTGTCAACATAGTTTGTCAGAGAGGGGCTAAATAAAGTTCCAAATTTAGGCAAAATTTTGGTGATGAGACAACTGGCATGGCCATTTTCAAGGGGGTCCTTTGAATTCTCACCTCAGGATTTTTGGATAAAAATGAAGGCCTGTTTCCAGTAAATGCTTCATTGTGTATAATTTCTGTGTTCTTTGAAATTAAAGCTGTATAATTATCCTTTTAAGGAAATGGAGAAACTAAATTCCTAAAATTCAGTTATTTGGATTTGGTGTGGGTTGGGTGATTTGACCTCAAATCAATATCAATATTAACTGAACTTATTTTACTTAAGTGAATACTTATTTGAATTTTACTTCAATTATGATTAATGAATGGTTTTTTAAATTTTTGCTGTGTGCTATCAACTGTTTTTCTTGGAAAAAAAGTTTTAATGGGCCTACCTCTCCTAGCTGCCAACACTGCCAGTTAGAGAAAGGTTGAAAATTAAGCAATGTGCCCATGGCCCCAGGCTCCCAAATTACTATATCTGCCCCTGGTAATAATAATAAGCGCGAGCAGCTGGATGAGACACGGAGCGATGTGTCCTGTTTTTTTTCCAAATAATTCCATCCAAGGTCTGACTGAACCTGAAACTAAAACAAAGTAGTCTGTAGAAGTCTAAAGAAGTCACTTTCCACCACTGAATATTTGTCTGTTTGTTCATGCAGACACTTAGGTGCTATGAGGTGAAGCTCTGCTCTGATTGTTAGTCTGTCTCACTGCACTTCTGTGGGACCATCAGCTGATTGATCCGCATTAATGAAATGCCGTGGAAGCACATACGAACTATGTTGTCAAATACTCAGCTGTATTATAGAGTCAAAGTCGCTCATTACATGATTGTTCAACACTTATGCTGCCGCAATGTTTTGGCATGAGATTTCCCATGGTGTGGTGAGAGCATGAGACAGAGCCCAAAAGTGTGAGACTCATGCCAGATGTGTGAGAGATGGCAACCCAGGGGGGGAAAGGATTAACAGAATTGAATTTAAAAAAAGAACCAACATGGGCAGGATTACGTCCTTTAGAGATTCAGAATGTTGGTTTTGATTATTTTTTGATTAGCTGATTAGCCCTAGCCAGCCCAGTGATTTTCAGGGGCCCCATCTGGCCACTAGTACAATGTGTACATCATTGTAGAACAATAACTAATGAGAGTACCAGGGAAAACTATCAACATGATAAAAACAAAGTCTCTAACGTTAAAGTTAAAGTGACACTTTGTACTGTCACTGCATGCTACACCTCAGTGTTATTTAGAAAAAAAAATGCACTGTAGGTTTGGCTGCCGTCCCCTTCAAGTTAACACAGCAGAAGAGTAGACCAAATAAAAACTGCAAAGACCTGAGAAGAGCACAGATTTATACACTGCTCGATACCGTATATTATCTCCACTGATGTATATTGATTGGGCCGAGGCAGGTGATTGGTTGGAGCGGCCATGTTGTTGTGTAGAGAGATGGCTGTTTGACCGAAGCTTACAGCCGTCCTCAGGAGAACACACCAACTATGTGCTCTCCACATGTGCAAAGCTGGGAGAGCATGTCTACCTCACAGGGTTTAATAATCAATGTTGCTTGGAAGCTTGGTTGGCAATATGTTGTTAACTTGGGGAGAAAATAGTATTTTCAAGAAGAGCTATCTTAATATGGGTAGAAATTAAGAGATCAAGCTGCAACACCACAAACAAGGTATACTTTTGACAGTTTTATAGCTGTCTTTGTCATGGAAACAAGTAACAGAGTGGTTGGATGTCCAGCCAAGGTTTACACATTTGTAAGTCATCAAGGTTGGGTTGATAATTAACTAAAGGAGGAAGTGTGCATTTGTTTTGTGTGGAGCTCCATCAAAACAGAACAAAGCAAATTTGCTCGTTACTCTAGTGTTCTGCAACACTGATCTTTCAATGTCCCGAGCAATAACTGTGAGAAAGATAAGAACCTTAACAAGTGTTTTAAAGCACCACACAACATCCAACAACCTCTGTACAACATCCAGCACCGTGCTTCTTGCAGGGGAAATACTTGAGCAGTGCCAATCAACAGCAACTCTGGAACATGTTGGAAAAGATTACAGAAGTCAAATGGCCTTTTCTCCTATTGTGACTGTTAAACTGATCTTGACAGCCAGTCATAGACATTGAGGCTCTGCACTGCCTTCACTGCCCACCAAATCTATAGGAGGAAAATCTTCAGGGTGTTGGTCTGAGAGTAGGGGCCCTGAATTTCTCCCTAATCCCGTACCCCCCTCCTATTCATAAGAATCATAAAAGCCATGCCTCAGTACTGCACTGCATTATCCCCTTCTTTTTTTTATCCATGGTGGTCATTTGTCGTGTGATTAGCGATGAAAAACCAGCCCAATGTGAATTAAAGAGAAATAACAGCGTGGTGAATGACCTGGATGTCGGTCAGAGGGAAGAAGAGGGGGCCGGGTCTGTTCCAGGCAACCATGCTCACCAGGATCCAGACAATGGCCCCCATCGGCCCTGATGCGGCTTGACAAGTGAATGACATGCTGAATGGTTACCATGGGAACAAATGTGTTGAATTTTATGCATGCATATTCTGTTTTGATTTTTTCCCCCTCCACCCCGCCTTCTTTTTTTCATGGCTGAGGAGATTTGACTAATGGTGGGCTGACTCTAAACTGTTTGCTGGATTGGGGCTGCACAGGGAGCCCCTTTCTCCACAGCTCCACCGGACATTGTAGCCCTGCTTAATGTTAACGCCTCGGAGAGTATTAGCTTAGCGCAGCTAGAGCCTGGGAGGAGATGCGTCTGTGTGAATGGACAACAGTGCATTAGCTTCAAGAGGACGGGGGTTTCCAGTGCTAATGATCTAATGACAAATTCTCCAGCCCACTTTGTCAGACCTCATACCCTGTGGATTGCTGTGGATCTTTGCCACAAACAGCTGGGATACTGCATGCATCATAAACACCACTGTTGGGAATTTTCTATACATTCCATCTATATACAGCAAATTGCAGGTGCGGGTGTTCACTTTTCAGCCAACACGTCTTCATATCAGCTTCTAAAACAGCAAACCAATTGCCAGAGAAAATAACTGAACAAAGTTTAGGCTTAAAACAAAAGGTCACCGTGCCTTACCCATCAGGCCTTTAGAATGACCTACCTGAGGAGATATGGCTCGCAGAATCAGTGACTTCTTTCAAAATTACTTCCTAAAATCCATTTTTATAGACTTGCTTTTATGTGGTGTTGCCTTTTTTTTGCATGATTTATTACTTTTTTTATTTGTGGTTTTATTGCTTTAGTTGTTTTTGGTCTATTTGTAATTATTTTATATTGACATTTTGCATCATGCAATTTTCTATATATGTGGGGTTTTTTTTAATTTTATCCAAACTCTACCCTATTTTTTTTCTTGCTTGTGCTCAATACGACTGTTTGGCTTTCTGTTGTTGTATTGCCTTCTATGTTTCTCATTTCTGCTTTTGCTTTGTTTGTCAAAGGGCTTTTTAAACTCTGTTTTTATAGGTGCTATATAAATAGAGTTATTATTATTGTCATTATCATCATCATCATTATTATTATTATTAGTAGTAGTAGTAGTAGTAGTAGAAGTAGTCGTAGTAGTAGTAGTAGTAGTAGTAGTATTGTACATTTTATCAAGTACATTTTTGCAAACAGCAGTTACAGTTGTACATTAGTAGGTTACATTGAAACTTTATGTATCTCAACAAGCTGTAGTGAGGTTCATTCCAAGCAGCAACCTCTGAGGCTGAGAAATGAGGCCAATGCTGAAGTGCCAAAAACTGCAGTTCATCAAATGGCCACTTTAGGCTGGTTTCAAAACAGATTAAATCCCCATGGACCCCCATGATAAAATGCCCAGTGTTAAAGCAGAAATAAATCTGTTATGCCCCACCCTCGGGCGGCCCTATGAGGTGAACAACACTAACCCCAAAACAATCACATAAGTCACCTTTAAGACAATTGAATCCCTGGGATTTATTAACAAAAACATGCAAACATGACTATTAAAATCCCAGGCAGAGAGGCAGCAAGACTAGCAGTCCCAACACCAGAGCCTTTTTCCTGTGCTGCAGGAACAGGAGCTCTTAAGCAGCTCCTTCCCAGGCCAGGTGCACCCAAGGCAGCACACCCAGGCAGAGCTGCCAGAGAGAAAAGGGACAACATCACACATCTAAACAACTGTAATACATATTTACAGCTTGGTACAAAATGGTTTTGGTCTCTAAAGCTAACTTCTACATTCATGACAGCTGTACAGTTTTGTTTTGTTTTGTTTTGTTTTGTTTTGTTTTTTTATCTGTAACTCGCCATTTATATTTTATTAACATCCAAAGTTATGCATATTCAATGGAAGGGCCACTTAAGTGACAGGCTGTCTGTGTGGCATCACTACATCAGTCAGATTTACCCTTCCTCACCCAAATATAGTCACTTTTGATTAAAAAAAAAAATGGCAATGGCCGAAAACCTCAACTCAAAACTTCAAAACAGCAGTCTACAAACCAGTAGGTGACGTCATGTCAGCCTCATCCATTTTTTATACATTCTATGGTTTTGGGCACATAATTAATCTGGTAATTGTTAGGAAAAGATCATGTTTTGCCTTAAACACCCACATTTGGTGGCTCAAAAGCTGCTGAGAGATGCTGCGATACATCACTGAAAAACAAACAGGTTCTGTGGCTGGTGAACAACATGAAGGGTTGCCCCAAAGAAAAAAAAAAAGTTGTTGGTTCTGAACAGTGGTCTGCAGCTTGGCAACCTTCTTGCCTAGATTACACACCATCCCCTCCATCGTCATGACAAAAGTTTTCTTATATATTATGACACTTTAGAGTTGAATATGTAACAAATTTGTGGTTTGCAGAAATGTATAATGCAGACATTTTCCTCTGGTAAATGGGCTGAAAACAGATAAAGGCTATTCTCAGAATGAATAAACAGTCAGTTTGATTGATAGTCCCTTGAATGCAAAAAAAAACCCCAAAACAAAACATAATTTAGGAAACTGAATATAAAGACATGCGTTTTTGCAAATAAACCCTTTAGATAACTACAACTAATGTAAACCGGTTCTACTAAACCGATTTTAAAGTGGCGATGTTTTTTGTATCAAGTGAAAAATGAACACAAATAGTTTTTCTTTAAAACCAGACCCACTTTGTCTTAAAAATAACAACTCCTCTGTGATCTTGTGCAGCACACGAGTTTTGAAACCCCAGTGTGAATGTTGGTTAATATGTAATGTATTGTGCAGCCTGTTATCAGGAGCCAGATAACCTATCTTAATGCTGTGATATTTTTAGCCTCTGAGTTTGGTTTGTTTCCAGTTTGTATTTCAGTGCAAGGACAGCAGCTAAGTTTTGTGAATAAGAAAGAAGTTTGCAGAAAAGCACAAAGCCCCTGCCTGAGCTGACTGCGGGTTAACTCATCCCGAGAACAGATTATATGCTGTGTCGGCCCTCACAAAACCCTGTTGATGAGAGGGGAGAATCATCACAATCTTCAACAATACTTCGATCAGACACCTAGCACAATGAAACTGAGCACGTGTGTAAAATAGCCCCGCAATGAAACTGACATCTGAAGCATTTTTTTTCCCCGGAGCACCAATTTATCATTTTCACTCCTGGATAATAGAAAGCAATCTTCCAACCCATGATTACACTTCTCAAGGAATCATATTTCATGTAAGGTAAGACATGCTCTGTGGACAGGATGAATATCTAAAGTGCCAATCATGGAGTGTATACACTCAAACGGCAGTAATGCAAAAAGGATACATGACAGTGCATCCTCTATCTTCACTGAGAGGGAATACATATTCTGTATCAACAGCGAGAGCTCACATATCACAACATGGCAGTGACCTGGGGAAAATACATTTCTATTGTTGCGGCACACAAATCTTACCACACTGTGTTCAGCCCACTTCACAGATAAAGCTACTATGTGATCATTTTAGAGTTTCAGTCAAAGTCCATCATTTAAAAATATGATATTGGCTCTACAACAATAGGTTATGTTTCTAAGCTGCTTTACCGACATCATTTTAGCATTAACACATTTTAAGATATGGATCACTGAACATAACATAACAATGTTATTATCTATAGGGGCTGAACAATTGATTGTTTTGTAATAAAATCATGACTTGCTATTTAGCAATAGACACAGTTTCAGTAATTTAAGGCCCCATATTGTAAAAAGTCAGACATCCATAAAGTACGTACAGGTGCTATAGACATACTGTGGAAGTATCAAAATGCTTGATCCATAGAGAAATGCACAACGTTGTTATTTAGAAATTGTGCCTTTAAACGAACCATCAGAACTTCTGTGAAGTTGTGATGTCACAACTATTATATGGGAGTTCATCCTTCGTCAATCCAATGTCACGCTAACAACAATAATCACTTGGCAACTGGCAAATGATTTCTATTGCAGAAATGTGTAAAATTGGTAAACTTCTTTATTTCTGTTCTGTTTTCAGTCGTAACTGTAATTTTTAGAGATGTATAGTTAAACAAGATGCTTTGGAAGCGTCTTTGATCAACCTAATATACCAGTACAGAAGCAAAGCAATTTACTGCTGTGGATGGGATCACAGCAAATACATATTTTTGTCACCTAAAAAAATCAGTATCGGCGTAAGTTTTGTTGAATACTCACTCTACTTTCCCTTACACACTAACCAATTAAGGCAGCAGTAGACAAGCAACTCCAGTGTTCTGCCAAGTAAAATGACTGTTTTGGGTCTGATGGCTTTGATACAGCAGCTTGTTGATTCCGTTTGGGAAAAGGCTATCTGACAGTAAGGTAAAATGTTGAAAGTCTAAATATGTGCACACCTGAACTGGTATTCATTTTTTTGGTGGGCTTTTTTTTAGGTGGCTGAAAAATAACAACAATTAAGGCAGCATTTGCGCAGTGACGTTTCATTTCACGTACGTGATGCCAGGGTATTCGACCTGGACGTTATTGCGAATAAACATTGTGATTTTGTGTAAACTGTTTAAAATGTGAAGCATAAACATTTTAAATGGGCTCATTTGTATTTCCTGTTGGAACATTTTGCAGTGTTTGTAAATGACATCAGCTGACAGGATGTAATCAGGACCTCAAGATGTTGCCTAGAAATGCAATTCAATTAAAAGATAGAAAGTGTTGCTACAGTGCCATGAGTCATCCCCCAGCTACAATTATGGTGCAGATCTGTATGACCCAGCAACACTGACCAATCAGAGCAGACTTTTCGAGAGGGGGCTTAAGGAGACAGGTGGTAAAGCAGAGTGTTTCAGACAGAGAGTGAATCCAGGTACATTCAAACAGACAGTGTAAGAAAAATAATGTGTTTTTTTTAATATTAAAGCATGTAAATGTTCTAGTAAAAACCCGGAACATACAAGTATGAACCTGAAAATAAGCATAATATGGGGCCTCTAAATAGTGTCTTAACACAATGTAGCAACCAACAGATTCAGCCAGCTACCATTTCAGCTGATTAACACTAACTACAGCTATTTTAGACTACAACAACAGCAACAAAATAAAGTAGTTATTAGTAGTTAAATTAAAATAGTTCTCATAATAGACCTATTCAGGGTTTCTTTGAAACAACTGTGTTTTACAAAATCATAATGAGCTTCTACCTCAAGGTTAGTAATCATATAGTCATGATTTCCGAGGCATCAATATAGTAATATTTGTAATGATATCCAAAGCAATTTTTTTCTTATTTCATACAATAGGTCAGTTATGTTGAGCTTCCATCGTGCCTCTTAAGACTGTTCAAATTTAATTGCTGCATATTTTTGGTAGAGTTCAGCAATCAAGGGCTATTTATAACCTTATTCATTACAGATGTGTATTGTGTTTATACAGACAGAGAGGGAGTAGAAGGAAGGAGAGATAGAGAGAAATATGGGGGGAGGGGGAGGAAGAGGAGGAGGGGAGAACACGCCACTGAATGTCCCAAGCCATTAGAACAAGGGATATTTCTGGTTGACTGAGCAATTCATTCTCGACATGTCACATTGAATTTCTTCCATTATAAAACACTGCTGCCTTCTCCACTCCAAAGGCAGATTGCCTGCACCTATTTCACCCAGTGAAATATTGCTTCTCCCCTCAAACAATCTTTTTCATCCCAAAGTTGTGAAAAAATGTTTGAAACAGTGATTAGTCTATGTTCACAGTGCACAGGATATATTCTTTGTTTTTCTTTTCTTTTCGTCCTTTTGCCGACTGCACAAGCTCACACTTTATGATTCAACATGCTCTTTTCAAATCTGATTCCTGAACGCACTTATGTGTGTAATGTGTGTGCATCATCATCAATTCTGATGTGCCCTCATATTCACTGTCGCACGCTCCCTGCTTTTGCCATTCCATTTTAGGTGTTATTGATGTGATATTAGACATCCCAGAGACAACAAGTATCAATTTGTTACTGTCAGCCTATATGGGGCTTTGGTGCTGAAGTCAGAGTTTTACACTAAATCTATCTGGTGACACATGATGTAAAGAGAGAAGGGGGACGGAGTCTTTTGGCTGAGCCAGTTGTATGATCTCTCATCCTCTGCTGCATCTTGTGCTTAGCTCCAGCACTTCACAAAGCCCTGATACGGGAAGCCTGACTTTGCTCTGTGCCTCCGACAGTTCTGACAGACCGGCAACAGAGATTGATGTTGCCCAGATAGAAAATAGAGGAAGAATGGCAATTATGTCAGCCTGGGAGAAACATGTGTCTGTGCGCTGCAATACAAAAGGCCCTTGCTGCATTGTTATCGTTCTCAATAACCCAAGGTGTGTTTGGGAGTAAATGGATTGTCTGTAGAGAGCATTTCATCCTTTATACCCCTCTTCTCCTCTCTCTTCTCTTCTTCAATTTAGCTCAGTTTTTTTTCTTGTCTTGTCTTCTCGGTATTGAGAAGCTGCTTTTTTTTCATCACTTTTTTAATGCCTCTTATATCACATTTAGAGAATTACATCTCCTGATTCAGTGTTGCGCAACCAAGAAGGGAAAACAATGGCTGCTTTTGCATGAATACTAATATTCCATTATTATCCTGAATATAACAATATTCTGAATCTGATGCGGGTCATATAAATAGCATATTTCATTCAGATAACCTGAGTTATTTATCTTTACCTTTATCTGAATTGAGCATTTTCCTACTAAGACATGGGGGATATGCGGGTATCATTCAGATTCCAGTAGCATTCTTTTCACATGCATACAGTGCATTTGGAATATACATCTTGTTTTGTTTTTTTACCACACACCCATATCTGTTTACAATCGACTCTGTATGTTGTCATGAATACGTTGTACACAAACCAACTTGCCAACAGTTTCCAAGGCTGGGGTAAAGATGCTACCCAAATGAGAAAATCACTGACTTTTACACATTATGACAGACTTTAATATCAACAGGTTTTTGCATATGCGCAAATATTGCAACAGTGACCTTTTCATGAAGGTGGTTGAGGAAATGAAAGACGGAGGCTGTGTTCAATGTATCGTCATAGAACGGTTAGTATGATATCTTACAAAAATGCACATGCAACAGTTTGTATGATATCCTACAAGTTAGTGCCCCATAAATGACGTTACGTCCTTAATGTACAGTTACTTACCAAACACACACCTCCAGGGGAAAGTTCAGGTTTTTGTGACCTATCCACCACTCCAACCTGCCTCCTTATAAGAAAGACTGGGATTGTTTCCTTGTTTACTCCCATCAGCGCATTGGCCATATCATGTGGATATGTACGAATTTGGGTGCATTACTTTTCATAGGAAAACAGCAGAACAGTTCGTGAGAACAACCTGCTGTTTTTGTACAGTCAAACAAGGCAGACACTGGTGGAAAAATTTGAAAAAATTCTGTTTTGATGCAAAGAACAAAATGACAAGTGGCTCCAGCCATTTCACTTTTCTATATTTTGACATGATAAACAACATGTTATGGCATGTTAATCGGCTGCATGTAAACTAAAGTTTTAGCGGAACATTAATTTTCATTCGCCATGTGAACTGCTTAGTAGGAATATTGTCTTTTTCAGAATCAGGGCAAAAACTGTAATATTTTATACATTTAAATGTACTCACTGATACAAACTTCAGTAAGATATTTTACATAAGTTATATAATTTATACATATATTTCCAGTTCACGTCAAAATACATAACTCTTGCTATCTAATAACTGCAAACTGAGATGAAATGAATATCATAAAAAATAGTCAGACTTGAGTCATGCAAGCACATTTAAAGTAACTGCTCCTTTATAATCAGTCACGGACAACATATGCGGTCCTTATGCTCCACATGCCCATTATAGAAAATGATCTTAAAGCTATCATTATTGCAAATCTAAACTCCACCACTCAAGAACACATATTGGATGAGTTCCAGGTCGTAGCCCATAACCGCTCTCTTTAAGTCCTGTATTTCACATTCCAGCGAAAGGTTCATAAGAAGAAACTTCTCCATTATATACAGTACTGTATACTGATTTCATTTACCAGCACTGTGGAGCTATTCATGCTTCAGAAAACACAACCATTTATGAAGAATTTAACGCCACAGTCCAGTGCTTGTCCAATCGAATAGAGTTGGAGGGGATGAGAGAGTTTGTCAGGGCCCTGGTGAGTCTACACTAATGGAAATGACAGTTTTGGAGAGAGACAGTAGAAGGGTCATGGCTCGCATCCAGCCACCCCTCTGTTTCTCTCCCGTCCAAACTGGCTGTCCTCCTGAGCCTCGTCTCGCACAACTTAATACGGCGCTCGAATGAAAACACTGCATTTGTCCTGACATAATTACACTGTGGAAATCAATTACTCTGGAAAAATATCAGTGGTAGAAATCATTAAATTGGTTGTCACGAGGCACCATCAGCAATTAGTTTTGACTAGTTTACTGACTGACTGCACACGTTTATTCAAATGGCAGTCCAAAGTTGTGTGGTGTTTGCTTTAACTTACATTAGCAAATGGCTGATTTTGAAAGGTTGCATGACATGTCATTTATTTGATGGCAGTATATTCCTTTTTCCCCCTCTGCATGGCAGTCTGGGATGCAAGACGCTGCGAGGATCGAGCATGGAGGATTTGGATTGAAATTAACTGCTTGCTACAAATCAAAGATGTGTCACTCAACCACGGACAGCCCGTAGTTAATTTATGAGCGCAGAGATGAGCCTCTTTCTCTTCCAGACTCATCTATATCAGCAAATGGCACATTTATATTCAGCAGAATATGAGGTTACATTTTGTTTTACACCTGTGTTGACATTTAATTCAAAAGACAACGGCCAAGAGGGCAAGGCTATTCTCAGACCCATTTTAATGTATTTCAACATTCAGCCATCATAAAAATGAGCCCCGATTTTATTGTGATAATGGAAAAGTAGACAGGAAAAGTGGATTTGGAATTGGTTTGCACATAATATCTTGCTATAAAAATGAGATTTGCAGCCATAGGGGAAAACAAATCAAGATCCTTTCTTCAGTTATTGGACCATGGAAGAGAAAATGCAGTTATTTTAATGTAGCTGGAAAATGATGCTGTGTTCATAGTGCCCATGCACTGTGTCCATCTTGGTGCTCAGAGGGATGTGATTCTCAGGCAACAAAACGCTTCTGTAAAAAGACAATTTTGGAGAAACTGACAAAGTAATACATGTACTCTTTAGGGTCAGCAAGGATTTGGATTAGGGTCACTCAACTTGTGAATTAAACACAAAATTGTATATGAAACAAAAATATGGTATCAAAAGAAATTCATCTTTCCCAGCACCAGAAATGATGTTCTTGCATACCCAAATTAACTAGTATCTTAACATTTGAACAGACTAGTAGATTGAAGTAGCCTGCAGGTTCAAGCCTGTAGCACTTCTATTTGTATGCAACGGGCAATATGTAGATTTAGATTTGTGTCTCAAGGCAAACAACCCTCAAGCAGCACAGTATTTCATTTCATGCTGAGCATTCACTTGCAGTGGGGCATAAATATTCATGAGGATTCCTCCAAACCCATGATATAAACATAAGAATATGGCCAGTGACAGGCATTAGAGAATGGTCACATTGGATCAAATAGAATAACCTGTCTTTGATGTAGCAGAGGTATCTGAATTATTACTGTGATTAGAGGACATACAGTATGTGAGACAGAATAGGACTTGTTAAAACACCTTTCCCTCTGTGGCTCTTCCTTCAGAATCAGTTTTGCCGTAAGCAAAGTAGAGTTCAAATGAGTTGGGATGATTAGAGCTGTCTATAGTAACCCAACCAAACAAATGATGATCTGAGAACAATACAAATCGACTGGGGTTTTCAAACTTTTGCAAAATACTGGTTCATGGTTTTCAGATTTAAGATAAGATAAACTACATTGTTTCCAGAGCTATATTTGTCTTGGGAATATCTTCATTTTTGAAAATGAAGGCCACAGCTCCCACTCTTTGAGGGGCCATGGCCATTGTCACAAATAAAAGCTAACAGGGAAATGTCATAAGCCAGCCTTTCTTCAAACCACTTTTCAAGCTATTTCAGTGTTTCATCTTTTTTGCTTCTTGGCATTCCAGTAAAATTAAGCATGTTTGATATTATTGTGAGTTTTTAGTCTTGGCTCGTGCAAATAGTGAAGAATAGGTACGCTCTCTTCAGCACCGAACAGAATGCAGCAAACCGGGTTGACAGTAAACATGGGGGTGCATCCAGGGAGGCAAGAACATGAACAAGTCTTGGTTCTGTTGTATTGTGAATTGTGAGATGTTAGTGGATCGGTGTATCTGATCTGTATTTGCAAGTACTCTTGCAAATACTGACCATGCAAAATCCCCAGTCTATGCAAAATAGTAAAGTGTTTGACTTTAAAAATTAACATGGTGTTAAGATATAAGAGGGTATTTAGTGTCAGATTCAAGTCTTTAAACAGACTTTGCAAGATCTTCTAGTGGTAGGCATTAGATGCACTGATTAATGATTAACCATCACTAAATTCTACGATTGACACGACTATACAGCCAATAGCGGCTCTGCAATGCTGCACTCAGGTATTTTAAGCTAAAAACTCCAGGAAACTGGTGTTTTTATCCTGTCACAAACATGCAATCAACTTTTTTCTTCTGAAAACCACAATCCTTCCCTAACCTTGACTGTACCTTGTTCTTAGCTGCCTTCTGCTTATATTGTAGAGTGAGAATCGTAAACTCTACCATTTGTCATAAAAAAATAATAAAATAATAATAAAATTATGGTCCAGAGTTTTGCAAAGACAGTAGTATAATCATAGTATACTATATACTATACTACTATATAGCATACTATAATGATTGAATATAATTACTTTTATGTTATCATGTTTGTTTGCAATTCATCCCTCCTCTCTTTTCACACTTGCTTCCTGTCACCTTTCTGCTGTTTGCTATCAAAGCCAAAAAAAAAACAGAGGTTGAGAAAAAAAAAAAAGTAGTCATGCTGCAAAAATAACTTCCTGCAATGGAGGAAGCCTATCTAACATTACACAGCACTTTTTGGCAACACAGTATAAAGATGCCTTTTGATGTTTTTGATGTTCCCACTCACGGTCATATTGTCCCGAAATCTGCTAATGGTACAGTCGGATGTCCAGCTCAAAAAGAATATTGATATTTATGTTTGGATTGCACCTTAGAGGTGAAATCCAAACATAAGTCAAAAGAGGAATCAGATACAGGTAGTGACATCAAAACTGCAATTCATAGAAATACTTCAATTCTATTGTACCTGCGATATAACGTACAAAATCCAGTATAAGAATCCCGTTTTTCATTTCACACAATGCAGACTGCATGCATCACACTGCATGTATTAACATACCTGTGATTTTTTTATTCACTCCCTACCTCCATGGTGTTTTGACACTCACACTGTGCTGAGAATAGGTTATAATTCATGTGACAGGTGACAGTTTCCCTTTTCTTTGTATATGATAAGGTGACAATTACCCTGTGAACACTGTAATTTACATTTGAAGCAAAACAAAGACCTGCTTCTTCTCTGTTAGAATGCGACAAAGAAAAAGAGGTTTGCACCGACATGTTACGGAATAACCGATTGCATTCTACAAATAAGAGCCCAGAACTATTAATCATCATGCATTGGATGTTCATTACAAAAAACTCATTACACCAGACCATTTAGAGTGTGTGCAGAGCTATGGGATACATTTATAATATTTTTCATGAGCAAACCTTTCTGGAGTAACAGATGTCCTGTCAAAACATGCAGTAATTAATATTTTTGTGGCATACTCTCAGCATGGAAGTAAATAGTTTTAAAGACAGCAACAACATGTGGAGGTTTGACTGTATGCCTTTGCATTTTAACCATGGAATGATGGTTCTGATTATTTTAGTCGTTTAACACAGCTAATTCCACCAAAGACGAAGCAATATGTAATGAGAATGATGAAATACATTCATCTAACTGCAAATTTATAGGTTAATTCACCCAATTTAAATATAAATATGCTTTCCCTCTTCCCTGTTCATTTTTTGTGCATTTAGACATTCTTTCTTAAAGATGTCTCTGAGATGTCACTGCTATCTAAGTAAAATGGACTTTATTTGATAAACTTAGCAATGACCAACCAATTTTGGCATTGTACACGTTTGTGAACCATGGTCATGTTATGTTTTTATGTTTAATTTTGAGCATATAGGTTTAAACTTAAATGTTATGTTGTGACAACACTATGGCTGACATGTGTTTAGGTCCAGAAACAAAAACCACTTGGTTAGGTTAGGTAAGACATGTTTTGTCTTGAAATACTCTGTTTGGTCTTGACAAACACAAACAGACATGTCCAAAACTCTTGTTAAAAATACCCATTTTTTTCACTTTAAACATGACTGAATATTTCTCAAAACTCTTGTTAAATATTCCCAGGTTTGTCACTTCAAACACAGCTAGACATGTCTGCAATTATCATTTTAAAAACGCTCACTTTACTTGCTACAAACATGGCTGGACATGTCCCAAACAATCATTAAATATACCCAGTTTTGACACTTAAAAGATGGCTTGAGATGTCCCAAACTCTCGTTAAAAAAATACCAATTTTTGTGACTTCATACATGGCTGGACATGTCCCGAACTGTCATTAAAAAACATCTGCTTTTGTTGCTACAAACGCATGTAACAAATCCACAGTTTGCAGAAATGTACCATGCCAACATATTATTCTGCCGACCGGGCTGCAGCAGCAAAGCTTCCCTATCTATACTTTCAGTAGAAAATAGTTCCTGATGAAACCTGCTGACAGTCAGGTATATGCAGACTCAGGACGCTCATCTGTGTGCTGTGACTGCTAAGCACAAAGAGCCATATAGGCCTTTATGCAGCAGGTCAGTAAATTGAGTAAAGCATGAATCACAGACCCTTTCCTGTGCAACTGTGCCACACAAAACATGGAAAGTAAATTCCTAAAATGTAAGGTGTCTCAGTCACTGTTTTCCACTCTGAATAGTAGCTGGTTTATTTTATTTATAATAAAGCTAATTGCATGTAAACATGGTCAGTGTGTAGTTTTGATGGTTGTCTTCTTATGAAAAAATGCAAGTCAATAATGTAATGGAAGAATACATGATATTTTATTTGCATACATGCATTAACATGCTATTAGCATGTATACACATGTACTGTATGTTTAAAAGCTCTCATTCTAAGTCAGTGTGCCAGTGCTAGTGTTGTCTTTTTTTTTTTCTTTTTTTTTAATCTTGTACAGCGTTGGTGTGGATGAATTTAACACAAATTAAACATAATACTCAAAAAAAACCTGAGGAAATTTGAAATTATTAAAAGAAAACTGAAGCATATAATGTAATTACCTCCCGGATTTAAGGGAACGTCAATCAAGGGCATATCTTGGAATCGCTTAATGGGATATTGAAATATCCTCTTCCAGCATGTGGCACGGAAGGCAAGCGTTAATTAGTATGAATGACGAGTGCTAAGATGACTAATGCTGCTGAGGACAGGTTTTAATTGAGAATAATATAATGAAGTGTCCTGCAGATTTGTCAGTATGCAGTCCTTGTTCCTTATTGGTCCACACAGGCCTAAGACTTCTAATAAACTAGCCAGCAGTACGTCCAGTAACAAAAAGGTTTTTTTTTTTTTTATTGCACAGGTGTCATTCATTACACAAGCAAATCATTTAATTTTACCCACACCTCTTGTGGGGGGGTAACAATATCTTATTTACTGACTAAATTGTCTGTGCTTATTGGCATGTTTCAATTCAGCACATGGTTTGAATATCAAGTAGGAGGGGAGAAACAACAATTCAGAAAACCTGATTAGATTAGATATATCAGTAATGGTTTACAGAAGGCATTTGGTACAGTACACAAACCAGCAGTCTCTAAACACAAAAATATGTCCACGAATTCAAAACAAAACGCAGCTGGCAATGATTGTACTACATGTTTATTTGAAAATCTAAGAGGCACAGATGTGAGTCAACATTGAGAATGTTACTGAAAATAAAGTAAGAACAAAATGAATCTAGTTTACCTTTCATGCCCATCATCACTGAGGAGTGTAATAGAGGTAATGACCCCCAAGGGCTCGACATAAAACACAAACACAGTGGCTGGACGAAGGGAATCAGAATGAGGGTGGGTAATTTTGGGCTAAAAGCATTGCAAGATGAGATATTATAAAATGCTTGCTGCTGTATGTAGCATGCAGTTGATGATGCAAACATATATGACACCTTTTAACATTATCAGCCATCACAGATGGACATTAGCATTTATTTCTAAGTCTTGTTTCTGGGCACTAAATTAATGTAGATCCAATGTTTGCTTTTCTTTTAGCTCTGTTTTGGTCCCCACCAATTCCCTGAAGGCAAATATAGGGTTCTCAGCTGTTAACTTCTCTATGTTTACCAGTTGGTAGCTAACTTTGCGAGCGATTTTGTGCAAGTATCAACACTCTACACTAAAATGATAGAGCTGTTGTTTGAGGCCTTGGAGCGTTCTATTTCTGAAGGAATTAACGAATGGCTAAGTTCATTACACGTTCACTTGGCCCTTGGCTGCTCCTTTTCCCCAAACAGAGTGCCCAGAGTGCACTCTGACACTCCCAGAGTGCAGTGCTCTGAATAACTGAATGGTACATTCCAACAGTGCTCCAAATTTATGAACAGTCCAGTTTCTACTCAGAGTGAGTTTACGAACGCACCCTATTGAAAGGACCATTGAGGGATTTCAATTTGACATGTAAAATTAGCATCAACTGACACCTGATTTTGAATTTTTGATAGGCTTCATCCATATCATGTGATATGGATCGGGAATAACCACGCCCAAATCAACCCAGCTTCAAAAAAACTAAATGAGAGTATTTCAAATTTGGATTGAGGGTATAATGTCTGGTAATTTTTGATGCTTTTTATTATTAGTGTAAGGCCCTAAATTACATTTTAAGATAGTTTTTGTTGATTTGGGTTCCCAGAGGCTTTTAGGCTTAAAGTTAAAATATGGTCACTTCAGGCACCAAAAACCCAATATGGCACCGAAATGCTGATCCTGAGGTCTGATGATGTCATTATTTATGCAATTTATGGTCGCAAACAGTGGGTTTCATGGAAATTTTTAAAATAGGAAACAGTTTAAATATCATCATGCATAATAATGACTAATAGTAACTAATAATAATAATGTATGAATGTATAATTTAACCATTGTCATTTTTTGAATTTTGGAAGGCATCAGAGTCCTTCACTGTCTGCAAGCAGGTATGTGAGGAGGCTCCAGGGTGTCTGACAGTTTAAATACAGAGAGATGAGGACCTTGTTGCTGTTCAGACTCCAAACAGATCTGTATGACATGTGAAATAGACACCTGAATCATTGTTCTGTTACTTTAAATTTCTGGTATGGCTGGGTCTATGCATGCATGCTGTGCTAAGATCTTCTTTGACGTCAGATTTGTTTTTTATAAAACATATACTCAAGTAAGTTTAGCTGAGGCTCAACTGGGTTTAGCTGAGTTTATTCTATAACACATCAAAATGAAGATTGACCAAGGGTACACATTTTTCCCATGGGTGGGTTTATCAAGCTTTTTCCCCTGCTTTGGTGTTGATGAGTCTTGTGAGAGTCGGCCCTGAACAGTGATGTTGCAAGCGGTAAACCCAAAACAATCAAAGATGCTAAAATGGTCCATTGCAGGGAGCATCAGTCTGTTATACTAAACGTCTGTGGGTTTGCTGATTTAAATGTCAAAATGTTGTAAGTGAATGTCTTAAGCCATTGGAAAAGAAGTTCTCATAGTTATGGTACATGTTGTATTAGACTGAGACCTTATCTCAGAGCAAAACTCTCCTTATAAATAGCAGCGCTCCTCGTCATCATCATGTTGTAGCTGTTATCATCACTTCATCTAACCAAGAGGGCAACAGAAGGATAGAGCTGATGTGTAATGACTTAAGGCCTAAAACTCATTCTCTACAGAGACATGTTTTCTGCGCTATTAAACATATTATCACTGCTGAAACACCATTGAATTGGTTTTATTGCCTTTTTTCCCTTTCAGCCTTACAGCCTTTAAAGATTTTTAATAACATGTGGATAATAACTGAAAAGCATTATTATTATCATATTTTATATGGGACATGTATTCAGAACAGTGATGGAAGTTGAAAGCGAGTTGTGTGATGGTTCGCTGCAAGGTTTGGAGTTTGTTATCCCCTCATGTTTTCAGTGCCTAGCTGCGGGCCACTGTCTATCTCTGAGAGGGTGTCACACTTAAATTTGTCAGTGCTGTGTGTGTGTGTGTGTGTGTGTGTGTGTGTCTGTGTGTGTGTGTGTGTGTTACAGTCGTAATGGAGTGGCTGTTCGCTAACACTACACAGAAACAACCACACAGTCTTGCAACTAAGCCAGTTTTAATAATAATAATTTAAAAAAGGAATATCCATCACAAGGAATAGAGAGTAACAATGTTTCTCCATGGAACCCAAATTGTGGTTGTAGATGTAGTTAATTAACCCTTTTACATGGTTGACTGAGTAACAATAATAAGCAATGTGCAAGACCGCTGCATGTTAAGGTAAAGTTAGAATTCCTCACTGCTATTAATACAAAGACATCATATTAAAATGCACTATTAATATAAACTAAGGGCTTGTGCATGCTCTGAAAATATGCAGAAATTAAAGATGTCACCTAAAATGAGTTTCAACAACAAATAAAAAAACAACTCAGGACTAGTTAGTGTGATAACGAGTCTTAAACTTGCTTTCATTGTTTTACAATATTAATAATTTAAGTCATTAAGGGTTTAACTGTTGTCATACATACCCAACTATAACCTCAACTGCCTTCAATGCAAGCATTTCAGCTACCTCTATTGTCTGCTGCTTCCTTTTCAGACATGTTAACTGCTTTCTTTACTACATTTCAACTAAAGATGATACAGCTTCTATATTTTACTCACTAATATGTTTAACTGCTTTTGGCCTCAATTTACAAACACATTTTAACTCTTGTAGTTCAGCTACTTCAACTGCCATTTTAAGTGATGCTATAGTGCATATAACACCTTACGCTTTAACTACAGTGACATTCAGCTGACATTTAAACTGCTTTCAGTGATCAGGTCAATTTCAATTTCAATTGCCTTAATTTCTTTCTCTTTAGCAGACATTTCAACTGCTTGCATTTCTTACAATGACAGCACAAATACTATGCCCACTGCATGATCTCTTATTGTGATTTTATCTGCTTTCATAGATTTCACTTCAGCTGACATGAACAGCTTAATTGATCAGGATTTCAGCTCCTGTCTAACTTCATCTGAATCTTCAACTGACCCCTTCTCTAAGCCCTCCCTAAAGTGGCCACTGTCCAATCCTGCATTAGTAGCCGTTAGCGCGGGAGGCGTGTCAAGTTCTCATAATGAGGGCAAATGCCGAAATGGTGTACATGTGGATCCCTCAAGTCCAGCAGCAGATATACCCAAAGTTTAGCGGCAGTGTTTTGTATTTTTTGCTTTTCTAAGGCCAGAAACGCAAGAGGAGAGAGATGTCAAACTTGGTCTTACCCCTAACTTGTCAAATACTGGCTCTTGCTCAGCAGCCCTAGGTATCGTATAGTGACACACTGAGGCACCCTTTAGTGGCAGAGGAAGAGGCACTGGGCAGAGCATGTTTTGATGCTTGAGACATCTGCCATAGTATAGAGAGTGAGGGTCCACTATAGGGCAGGTTGGATGGGAGGTGGAGAGGTCAAACAAACTCCAGATGTTCAACCAGGAGACCTCTGTTTGTGTCCCATGAGAAACCAAAAGTCTGTTATTTAAATAACAACATAGTGTGCTAATGTGTAGCATACTAATGTGAAGAATGTCATGTGATGTAGGTGACATTTCATTACCTTAGTAGCAAATGTACTTATTTTAAGACAAACTATAATGTTTTTTTTCTAAACCTGACCACATGTTTTGTTTTTTTTTTTCCTAAACTGAGCTATGTACTTATTGTCAAAACCCTCAGGAAGTAAGTCTAAAAACACTGGGGTATGAATAAATCAATAGACTGTATGCATTTTTTGAGGAGAAACTGTACATTCCCTGTGAAAATGGAAATCTATTTTGAAAGCACACAATGCATGTAATGAGTTTAAATTTACCTGCTGTCCTTGAGCATCCAGAATTGATGCTAGAGGGGTACAAAGAGCCTGATAGATTGACACATAGTGCTACTGACCAAGCGTTGGTATTTGATGAATTAGGAGTAAGACTGTGTTAAGGTATCTGATTTAACAAAGCTGGAAAACCTCATTCACAGTTGAATCCATCAAAGGTAAAAAAAAATCATTTGTTTGCTCTAAGATGAGTTGCTAACTAAAGTTAGCCAGCCTCCCGCATGAGCAAACATATAGTAGATAATGAAACCTATAGAGTCATAACTAAACATTACTGACTTACCCTGCTGTGCACGAATATTTTTGCTCCCTTATATACTTATCCTTAATGTGAACTGCCAAGTCGTGAGGTGCCTGGGACCTGTGAGCTTTACCCCCAATATAATGTTCTCCTCATTTACAATACTCTGCAGACAAATTATATTGTCAATATCACTCTCAAGTGCATGTCCTTTCGGTCTACTCCTTCCTGATATTTCAGAATTATTACTCCAAAAATTTGCTGTTATTTTCTGTGGAATATTTCTCGCTCATATTGCGGAAAATGCCATATTGACACACCGAGTGTGAAAACTAACAGGCTTGACAACAGCAAACAAAGTCGGGCTTAGCAAAAGGTCAGTACCTTTTGGCACTTTAACTGCACTCACTAAGCGTTTATGTTTCTTCAGCTTTATTTAGAACTTTATTTAAACCAAAACTCAACTTTTTTCAGCAATTTGATTTTCATCACTATAATTTACTAATTGTTCTCTCCGTTTTTCCATAATTTCAAATGTTAAAACATATTTTACCTGCAAGCATATTTTTTTCTTCAGAGAATTTTGCTCTGCCCGGTTTGAACTATTTCTAAACTTTCTTTTAATTTTGCTTCAATTTAGTGATTTGCTATGGAAGACAAAATACTACACAATAACTTGCTGTTTATGGAATAATCTCATCCTACGTGCTTCTTGTTGTTATTTGTCACATCATGTATGTATGCAATGTCACTGTCCCAATGCGTGTCTACCCGTAAATTAAACACCACTTTTAGCTGTAGCATGCATATTTTCTCCATGGGTGCTGGTGATAGTAATTATAATAGCTCTGAGCGTAGCAAGTAGGCTACATCAAATCAAACATGATTTAAATACACAACATTGTCTTCAGTGGAACTTCAGTGACTAACGTCAGACTGCAACGATTTATGAGGTGTCACACATTGACAGAATCCCACACTTAATATGAAGGGGATCATACAGTAAATAAAGATTATTAGGTTAATTAATTATTTTTCATTTATTACTCTTTTGTACCTCCATATAATTACTCTGCACCGCTTTAATTGAATCTGAGCAGGAGCCAGCAGAAGATAATTTGTTTTCACGTTACCAAATGGTTCCAGTGTTGCCAGGCTGAGAGGAAATGACATATGGTAGAAAAGCATAATTCATCTGGCTGAGACACTGATACCCAACCATCAGAAAAGAAATTAATTCTGCTCCCTGGCTGCATAGCCGAACAACATTAAAAACAGGAATAAATAACAACAACAGCAACTGAAATACACACACACACACACACACACGCACACACACACATACACACGCACACACCACTCATGTCATATTGAAAACCAAACATCCAATAACCAGGCTGAATTGGGAATGTAGAGGAGCTAGCTTATCTGATATGTGGTGTGTGGGAGACTGTGTGGGTTTTTTTATGGGTCTGTATGTGCAAGAGTGAATGAGATTTGATTGGGTGGGCGTATCAGTGTGTGTAGTATGTGAAAGCATTGCTTCGTTATGCATGCAAGAGCCACTATCAAACAGAAACATGACGAAAAATGTTTTGCATATGCATCAATGTGTCCATAATTACAAAGTAGATTTCTTGGCAACTATCATGGATTGTTGACCATCTCTAAGCAAGCACTGGAGAGCGTTCAACTGAGGATTATCTCCTCCAGCACAGCACAGCAGAGTTTAGCACTGTATGTCATTGATTAAGCTTGCGTATATTACATGCCAACGCACATCCCACTTGCATAGTGTTTTCTTCTGTCTCATAACAAGTGCGTAAAAGCACCTTCATCTAGGATAGACAAACATGTGAAAAAGTGATGAAATACAGTATAATTTATTCAAAACAAATGAGAATACATTATGCTGATACTACAATATAATAAGTGTATTTTATATCTGGCCCAGAAACATTTAAAATATTTGACATCTGCTGACTTTGTTGTTGACAGCATGTCAATTTAAGCCTGTTGAGTGCACTGTGTCTTCACAAAACACACTTCCATTTTCACAGGCGTGCAGTTTCTGATTGTTAGATGCATGCAGTCTTTTCAAAATAACTTTCAATGTCAGTAAAACAACACAAGTTTGCATTTAGTTCCTTGTGAAAAACAAGCATGTGGATAGGTTTAGAAAAAAAGCATCATGGTTCGGCTCAACATTCAAAAGAGAAACAAAAAGTCCAGGGTTTGCTGGACCCATCCACCTCCCCTCCCACCCGCCCTATAGGGACTTTTCAGCCCCTAATATGTGTTGTTACCGGCAGCGTTTCAAACTGATGCTGTCCTGTGGCATATCATACTGCTGTGAAAGGTGCCATGTTCGCTTGAAAACCGGCAGCATTACAACTGGACCCTGTCAGGTGGCATTATTAACTGAGATCACCCGGTGGCTTATCATACCACCACGAAAGGTGCCTTTTTGCGTCAGTGTCTGACCCAAATCACTGACCAAGCGGTGGTAGTTGGCAACTTGGTAATGAGAACAGGCTATAAATGCACACAAGATGAACTGAAATATCTGTTCATGTAAACCCCCAATATGTTCAGATACTCGTTCAGCTGCAACAACTTCAAGCTTCATCAGAGGTGTATAAACTGAACTTTTTGAACACATTTAAATAAACATGCAGAAAACAAAGTAGATATAAGCATAATATTTTTGAGATATTGTATTACAACACATTTCAGCTTTCACAAAAGAGAGCAGGAGGCAGAAAGTAAAAATTAAAAGCATACTGCCAACTGTATGCAATTAAAAAGAACTTCTTATTTTAAACTATAGACCCTGGTACTCCCTGCTGACAACGACAGAGAGGTGACACTGAGGCTCTAACATTGCAGATTATTGAATGGTTATAATTAAACTGTGGATGTTTGCTTTAACAGAATGTACCATGTTAGGGTATAGAAAAAAAACAAACACATTTTGACATATTTCAAAGCAGAGATTTAATGCCAAATAAAGAAAATCTGACATTTGTAGACCAATATGACACAACTGCAAAGCTTTGCTTATGTATTCTCATGGCCGATAGCATTGATTTTCATGTTTATCCTGACCTCTTCTTTCCACTCTGGAGAGCTGAATGTGACAGGTGAATGAAAAGACTCTTTTTGTGTGCTCACCGCACAACCTGGAGTACAGTGAGCATTAAATCCACCAATTCGAAATGTATTCATCTCTTTGTTTGTGAAATTCTGGTTTCAGGCAGTTTTGAATTGATATGACAGTTTGTAATAGAAATTCACAGCGTACATGTCATGGTAATAATAATGGCTTGGAAAATGGAAAAACCCATTTCATTTTGATATGTCATAGTAGGAAAAGCACAGCCATAATTAATAGCATTAATTATGGCTGTGCTCCTTTTAGGTGTGCATGTTCCAAGGTATTGTTAGTGTGCATGCTGTCTCACCAACACGAAACACAGCCATCATCAGTGTTATTAACTGCACTGCTCTTTCTCTGCTATGCTAAGTCAAAATTTATTATTGCAGTACAAACAGGTGCACTATTTAATTTTAGTACAAGTTCCAATAAAAAACAACTTCCTATTTCTCAGAATTCTTTAGTCAACCATAGCAAAGTTTTTCTTCAACACTAAGTCAATACTTTTACTGCATCCAGTTTTACTTACAGGTCTTTGCTTTCTGTTTCTTTATGACTCTCTTTATACACATTCACCAGTAAAAATAAACTATTTTTACTTGTTTTCCCACACATAAAGGCTTTCTATTCTATTTCTACTCTACATACAGTACAGCTATAGCTATAAACCTGATCAGACAGTCTTACAGTAGGTGGGCTTTTATGGATCCCTGGTGTACACATATTCTCACCCAGTGCTGTGAAGTACTTCTTCTCAAAAATAATATCTCTGATCTGCTTGTCTGGAAATAACTGTTTCCAGCAGTCGCCTAAAAGTAACACTTGCACAATCTTGTCTTGTTTCTGACTCAGAAACTGAGAAGAAAACTGAGAAGTGTACTGGGAGAATTGTACACAGACTGCATGCACACAGTAAGCTTGGTGAAGCGTACTGAAGTTCACATGGTTGAGCCAGGTGACCAGGAATACATGGGTGCTAGTCAGTATTTTCATGAACAAAATAATGGTTAGATAGCCAAGGATTTGCAACAATAATTTGAGCAGGGATTGAACTTGCCTGGTTGAACCAGCAATTTAATTATCAACTGAAAGAACAACGTTTTTAAAGCCAGAACCAATGCAATGCATCATGTCTCTTTCAAAACAGTCCAAATGAAAGGTGGATAATGTTAACTTTTTTCCTGTACTACATGTTGCTCATTTGATTATTAGTTTGCCTAAACGTATTAATAACATTAAAATAGGGCTTTTATTTTGGCATGAGGATAAGTTCAAATCACACGCATATTCATGTCATGTAATTTTAGGAAAAAAAGTGTCAAATTCTACAGTTGGGATAACAAGAGCAGGATGTGTTGTTTTCTCAGTGGCCTCTGAGCACCACCACATCCGCCCATCAGCTGTGGTTTCTCATATTTTTCTTTGGTACTCTTTTTTTTAAAGAATATAATTACTAAATAGCCTATTGCTATTATCATTGCATCTAACCATTATTTTTATATGGGGTCTGAAACAGGGCAGATTCTTGATGGATGTCTGGTTTGTGGAGAGATTAGTCTGAAAATTATTAAATTGATAATCTCTGCAATTTAGAGCACAAGCTTGCCTGAACTTCAAATTATGAGCAAACTGTTCAGAAGAGATGAAAAATCTGAATGATTATATTTGCTTACTGTAGAAAAAGGTATAACAACTGAATATGTGTACATAAAGTCAACTTAAAGTGCAGATACTCTAAATGAAAGTGTACAAATTGATAACTTTTTTAAAAAGTTGAATATGACAAAATTGATTCTATGGTTAGGCTGCAGAAAAAGGTCTTGACTCTGAGAGCCTCACCAGGCTGGTGGTCTTAAACTAAAGATGTTTTTAGGCAGAACATGAAAGTGAATTTTAGAGGTGGTGCAAAACTCAAGACCAAGATGTGAGTATATGCGAACAGTCGTGAATTTGCCTTGAGGTGAGGACGTGTCTGTACAATTTTTTCAATCATTCTGAGGCTTTATGTCTCTAATTCATGAACATATGGAAACAGGAAAAAGAAGAGAAAAAGAAAGAGCGACTTCTCAAAAGAAGAAAATAGAAGTGAATAAGAATGCACACAACAGTAGAAACATAGGCCATAAGAAAAAAGTAAAAGACCATACAACAGAGACTAAAAACACAAGCAACAGAGGACCAAAAAAGAAACACATCAAGGAACAAGCACTATCTTAGGGTGGGGAAGGCCATTTTGAAAAGATGGGTCCTCAGTTGGTTTTAAGCTTCTTCTGAGACAGCGGAGCATATGCTAAATGGAAGAGAGTCCCAGAGTGTTGGAGCCACTGCTTCAAAGGTACAAGCAAAAAATATCATATATGAATAAACATGGACTGCAAAACATTTCAGTAGTCAAATTTGGGGAACAAAAACAAGGTGACGGAGAAAAGACAAACACTATGAAATTAAAAAAGCTGGCAGGTGCATTCCCAGAAAACAAATGTCTTGCGTCATCAAATTCTGTTAGCATTAGCATTTGATGACACACGTGAAAACAAAATCAAAGGTCATAGTCTTATAGCCCATAAACTGTTATTCAGTGTGTATTAAGAACAATAATGTAAAGGACATAACAGTATTTTTTCTACATAAGATAATTTGTAAACAACATGGTGGATTCCATAAAGAAAGGACCCATTAGGCCCCCAGGAAGCGAATTAGTGAATACTAGTAATGACCTGCCCTACTCTCCCAATAACTGGCTACTTCTCATTGGCTTCATTGGTTGGATTAGTTCGGTTTAGACAAGTGGAGTGGGATTGGTTAGGGTAAGCGTAAAAATGTAAGGGCAAGCCAATCAGAGGCAGAGTAAGGCGGGCTATTCCTTCACTGTGCTGTGATTTGCAATTTCTTTGTAAGGGAAGTGCATTCCTTCGCAGAGGCCAAATTTTGTAATCATAGCCTACCATTATGTCATGCTCTGTGGCCCAAAAAGATTTTTTCCCATTGACTTACATTGCTGAAGAAATGTCTGTAAACCAGTGGATTTTTTTTTTTTTTTTTGCAACTCAGATCCTGCCAAATATCTCGTTTCACTATCTCGTCATTATTTGGTTTGATATTTTTATTCCATATGGAAAGTCTAGAGGAGCCACACAATTAAAACTAGTTAATCCCTATTCAAGTTAGCGGAGCTCTAAACTAGAAGAAGCCAGATTGGTAAAAGTAAAAGTAAATTGCAGTAAAAGTCTCTAGTGCACCTGTTCTATGGACCCAATGATGCAGAAGCAGTGCCGATCATCAGGGGTAATTTTATATGCAGTAGTTGGACCATTTTGGCTTCATGCGCCACTGAGCAACTTTCATAGAAATGAACAGGGTCTGTATCCAGGTAACTTTATACATCCATGTGACCCGGTTCCTTGGTGTGTTTATTTGGGGTTGTGTTTACTTTGTCCGTGACATAAGTCTATATGAATGACCCCCTCATGTAGTATTTACAACCTTGTAAGCGAACATTTAATGGAAGCTCCGAATTCACGTTTATTGACATTCTCAAAAAGGGCACAGGCCATGGAGGCATGATTTATATGCCTAAGGAAAATGTTGGTATTCCCCACAGCCTCATATTTTGTCTTTGACACTATGCCTTTACATTACCTGCATTATGTGACTATGTGACTCACTAACTTGCTAAATCATTAGCCTAGCAGCGGTCCTCTTACAGCTTAACCACTTGGGCGCCAAGCACATCATAACTAAGAGTTCCATTTTAACGCAGCACCTATGTAAATATTGCAGGCTAATTTTAGGCTAAGTGAGTGAAAACACACTGATTCTTAGTTTCAGGTGATGATACACTAATGAAAACATGATTATTAATATTACATTCAATTTTGCCAATAGACCCATAAATCCTACACAGTGCACCTTTAAAGTCGGTGCTCAGACAAAAAGACAAAAAGAGCGATTACAGGCATTATGTTTGTTTAAATAAAAACTGCATAAACATGCAAAAATTAGAAAATAAAGGGGGAAAAAAGACTCGTGTAATTGTAATTATCATATCCAACATGTCACATGGACTTAAATGCAGTGTTTTGTATGGGAGTGGCTTGGTGTGTTTGGGGAGTGGCTGGCGTGTTCACACATTTCGCCTTGTTCATCACTACGACAGGCAGAGCCGAGGGCTGAACTCATACACTCCAGTGTACTACATCATATCCACTAATTGCACCATCTGTGGAGTGTTGTTTTGCTTGTTTTACAAACCAACCAATCGCTGTATTTAGCAGATGGGCTCGCGCGGCCAAGCTAGCTTACTCAAACTGCTTCACCAACTAGTTTGCTAAGTTGGAGAATTAACTTCTGAGAGACACGGCGGAGGACACGGACACATTACTGAGTACAAGTGCTGTTTTGACGTGCGGACTTAGTTCGTGGTTATCATTACCACTTTGTTTTATTTTTTTCTTTTTTTTTTTGCTGCGTCTGAAGGGGGGGGGAAGGGGGGGGACCCACGCTCAGTCGCCGGTCTCGTGGCTTCTTTGTATACAGCAGCAGCTGTGTGTAAATGCATGGGCTCACAGCGTCTACCGCTGCTTGACGGACAGCTTCTTCGGCTCAGTCCATCATTCGTGCGGGCTTCCTCAGAGATGAACCGGCTGAACCAGGTGTAGAAGAGGAATATCAAAACTTTACCCGAACCCCTTTCCCCCCACCGCAGTGTCTCATTCACCCCAACAAAGCTTGGGTCAGTTTCACCGCCTCTTTTTCTCCGTGTCTCTCTGTGCGCTGGGATTGTAAACGGCAGAAACAAATTGATCTCCGTGCAGAGTAAAGGCTACAGCTGCGCGGCTCCCTCACTCATCATGGATGTAAGATTTTATCCGACTTCAGGTGGGAATTCTATTCCAGGAGAACCACCAAACCTGGATTTTGCCCACTGTTTGGGCTATTACAACTTCAATAAGGTGAGAAAACCCTCCGTTTTTGTGCTAGTTTTGTGTTGCGTGTGAGCACGCTGCTGAGTGCGCCGTAACTCCGCGCTGCTAATGAGTGAAAATCCGTCCAAAATGAAGCCGGATTGAAACTAAAGATAATTTCATTTTCTCAGTTTCCTCCACTTGTTTCCCTCGCACTTCAGCAACTAATCTTGTGTCTTTCTGGAGCTTCCTAATTAAGACTCCCCTCTCCTGCCACAAACTTTGCAGTTGTGTATTAGTGAAAATGCGAGCACAAGACAAGTGTAGTGACTTACTTTTGTCCTGCTCAGCCCCGGCCACACTGCACTGCCAAACTCTCACCAGAGTGATGTGATCCACAGTCATGGGCGCTGTTGGCGATACAGTTACATGTTCTTTAACATCACTGATGGATCATTGCATCAGCAGTCTGCATTACAGTGCATGCATTTCAATGCGATGAAAGTGAGACACAGTGTATCAAGTGTCAAATAAGATGCTCTGCTGGATTGTGATCCTGTTAGGAGAGCCCCATGCAGTTGAATACCATGTTGGACAAACACTCCTTTACCTTTTGGCATGTTGATTTGTTATTGAATTACACCTTTTTCTCTCATTACAACTTTATTTAACTTGCAGCACATCAGAGATAGTGTTGATAGCTTTTAGTGATAGTGTTGAAAATTAACTTTGCAGGTCTGAATATACCTACAGAAAGAGAAATAGACTGCACACTTTACCTGTTTATTATGATTGCATTCATAGTCAGCATTGTTGTGCACTTATCTTAAACCTTGCAAAAGACTGTCATAGTAATAGAGGTAGCCGCATGATGGACAACACAGTTTTATCAGCCAGCTCCCAGGTTTGACAGCCTATTTTTCTGCATTGTTTACAATTTTGTTTATTTACTTCCCTGAGACTGTATACAGGCAGCCCATTTTCAAAGGTGTGAATAAAAACATTGCTGAGATATGACAAGTTTAGTTTAGCTCTTTAATGCGAGGCAGAGGTTATGTAAAACAAAAATGACAGTTGGTTATGTTTTCTCACTGATGTAACACTTGAACTATTCGGCCCATTATCCATCAGGAGCTTGACTCCCTTGCACCCCGTCAAGAGGGAATATCACTTTGACAGACTAATGACACAACTGCAGCGTGCTGTTTTTGCAAAGTTTAAACAATGGTAGCCCCTGCATCCCCCACCCCTCTGCGCGCACACGTAAACACAGGCACACACCACCCCCCTCCCAAATTATTCAGCCCTATAGTGCTGTTTGCCCTTGCAATCTGATGCTGCTCTACACAGTTACCAGGTTTGTCTCACTGTTTCATCAGCTCTTTGTCATGTGGCCAAGTTGTCATATGTGCCCAATTTCATCATGTCTTCATCAGCCTTGAGAAATTTTAACTACATAGCTTTGAATTGGTGTAAGAGTCAAAGTGCGATTTTATTCCTGCTCATAAATTCCCCAGGTCAAGTGAAATTTTTCCATCTGTAACAGTAATTGGCCACAATGCAAAAAGGAGGCAGAGAGCGAGAGGGAGGGTGGTGAGAAGGTGCTTATCCAGTATCTCCACCAGTTATGTTGGAGAGAGAGAGTACAAAGCATGCATTTCATGCTAATTACAATGCCTTTCCATGGTGAATAAATAGGCTCTTTCGCATGCATCTTTTAAATAAGCCTCCAATATATTTGAATCAGCTCGCTGAAAGGTAGCACAATGCAGAGCGGTTAGTCATCCAAAAGATGTGGCTTGCTTACAAGTCCCACAGAACTGAAGCATTACTTCTTTAATCTATTTATAGGCTGTCACAGTACCTTTTGCAAATGGCAAAACTTCCACTAGATTCACAGTTTAGATTTGAAAACAGGCAATACCCTTTCAAAACGCTGGTACAGGAAATGTTCAATTTTAATGACAACAGAGACAGAAGGGCCCAGAGGCACTTTGAAACATCAGAGATTCTTTTAAATTTACAGAAAAATCCAAACGAGTGGCACAAACTTAATTAGGTGCTGCAGTCATGACTAATGAAGCTGCATGTTTTTTTGGCACTGAGATGAAGGAGGAACAGCGGTGCTGAGGAGAAACATGCTACAACTTCACACAGCTGAATACTCATAAAATAAATTCAAGAAAAATCACTCGCTGTAATCTGTTAGAATTAAACACGGCTCCTTTTATCATAACTCTCCTTCCAGCATATGTTTATTTCTGTGAGTTTTTACCAGTGTTCCAGTGGGGGACAGGGCTGTCACAGCAGGGCCTGCTTCTCTTAAACTACCTTTACTTAAGGTTGAATGAACACTTATCAGCTATGCTCAAGGGCACACCTGCAAGGCCCCTACTTTTACTGATTGGTTATGACTTCAGGTTGCTTTGTTTTCATTTTATCTTTGATAATGACTCTTGGTTTTACTGGCTCTTTGGCTTGTGTTAAGAACACCTGGATGTAGTCAGTAAAACATATCGTAGCTGCCTTTTAAAGTTTAGCAAACTTGTTCGCGTTTGTCCAGTTTCTCTTTTTTTGGTGATGCCAGTGATGCGAGACAGTTTAAGTTATGTGGGCTTTTCTGGGCAAGCTCCTCAGTTAAAGCAGAGCATAAACTAAAGACAAGGAGCTGTTTGGCTTTGACTGGTTTTGGTATTTGTAAAAGTCAAATGTGATTGACTTTAATAGTTTCATGAAAGGAACTCAGTGTTATTCCAATATTTATGGCCATCTGGTCTGTTTTTAAGGTTTAATAATGTTTCAGATACAGTATCCATTTAGTGTGGGGTTTCATTACCTCCAGGCGCAGGGAGACTTTAATTACCAACAGATGTTAATACAAAGTCTTCACCTGCACTGGCGCTAACACTTGAGGTTTATTTGTAAAACCAGCACCACTGAGACATCATAATTCTTCAGGATTTGACCATACATTATTTTAATTGCCGAAGCATACAAACATATAAACAAATAGCATCATAGCACACTGTAGATGGAAATATGCAAACTAAAGTCAACCTTTTAACCTACTCCATTATTGTTGATGTGAAGCGCTGTGAAGGGACATACAAATGTTCTGCTTAGTAAAACATTTCAATAGGCAAGGACAGGTTATCATCAAATTTTGAACCAATGGCAACTTCAGTTAACTTAAAATTAAAATCCTTCAGATTTAAATGAATGTCAAACCCTATTATTTATTATTTTTTTACTATTTCTGGTCAAAATTTTTCTCACAATAGACTTTGAGTTATTTAAATTCAGTAATTACTTCAGAACAAAGTAGTTTTTATTGGTAATGGCGGAGTCCACCATTTTGGCACCGGATTAAAAGATAGTTCATTAAAAATGTGCCCAAAAAGAGATCCTGGCTTAATATCACCAATAGCAAGGTCACCAACTTTGCTGTGCTCCACTGTTGTTGAAAATAACTCAAACCATATTCAGTACAAAATTGGATTGCAGTCATAATTATTACTGACTGACTTCTTTATTAAAACAACTTTTAATGGTTTGTTTGGTTGATGTTGTAAACAAATTCACTGGTTGCTCCCCTGTGGTAATTCTGTCAAAGTAGCTGCTTGAGTTGTGGTTTGTAATAAACCACACTTGCTGTTAACAGTTTAACCATGGTTGTTGCCAAATCAACCATGTCTATTTTATGGATTACAACTTGAAGTGGATTATTTTTAAAAATAAGATAAATCCTCTATTGTTGCACAAAGTCATCTTTTTTACTTTTTAAACTGAAAATTGATTTATTTACCATTTACCTCATATTTTGTCAGCCATTCTTCTGTGATATGAAAGAGTACTGTGCTGTAAAAACAATAATTAGGAAGTTGTTCAGAGCCTTAGACTTGACATGATGATTTACAGCTTCAGCTGCAATTATCAGAATATTTTACAGAGAATGTAAAATGTGTTGTAAGTGAAGCAGAAGCCTGCTCATGGTTCACGGGCCCTAATGACCCATGCATATATAGGGAAACTTAAAACAGCAGAGATTAAAAGGACTGAGGGAGGGACCTTAGTGAATTAATGTACTTCTACAACAACAAACCCTTGGGCAGAAACCTCTCATTGTGTCCAAACTAGAGCGACCCAGGCCTCTTTGGACTTCGCTGTGCTTTCTGCTTCATCGGGAGGGAAGGGGTTAACACTCTTCTCAACCAGGGGGCCTTGTGCATCTCTCCAGTGTACACAGCTGGTGCCATTTCATCACACACATTCTAAACATATCCAAACACAGCTTTAAATGTGTGTGTGTGTGTGTGTGTGTGTGTGTGTGTGTGTGTGTGTGTGTGTGCGTGTGTGTGTCTTGGGGGGTGGGGTGTAACCTCACAGGCTGTCTGCTTTGTCAAACTCAGCAGTTGATGGATATGACTTCAAGGTGCATGCTAAATGTTTAAACGTCCAAGAAGTGAATAGCTGATGTGTTTTGCTGAGTCTTTTAATTGTAGCTTGTCAGGAGATGTAGTTCAACAGATTTATTAAACACCTAATTTTCCCACTGAGATTACACAGTGTTATTTTTAGTCTGCCCGCTTGAAGACACACTGTACTTGGAGTTCCTGCCTCTAAGACTGACTGCTCTGTCTGACAAACTGCGCTACACATATGTCTCCACAGGGCAGATGTTAACATTTGTTAATCCGCCGCTCTCCGCTTCCTGCAGGATGTCTTGACACTTATTACTGCTGAACAAAGCTGATGATAGCATAACATGGATGCAGGAGCAATAGATACATAATGTTGGAAACTATATTGTTTATGAAATCTGACTTTTAATGGGCTCTCTGTGATTATTTCTGAAGAAGAGACCAAAACTAGAGCTTTGCAACCTCATATTCAACTATGAGCCTGATAGTTTCTGATTGCTGTGGCACCACATCATCATAGCTGTCACTCTCTTAATTTTGTTGATCTCAATTAGATGTTGACATTTGGCACGTATACTTGCACACACACATTGAGTTTGTTTCTGGTCATTTTGTTTTACCAGTATAATCTGATGATCTAAACCAACAGTCTGGACCTGTGGGAAACATAAGTCCAGGTTGTCTGCTGTGTTTATGAGGTGGATATGAGAAAGGCTCTGAAATCTTAGACAGACATAGACCATTACCCAGATCAGCACTCGTAAAGACCTTCTGTAATCCTGCCATCACTGCTCATAAATTCACTTCATTACATCCCTGTGTACATTACTCAGTGTGGTTCATTTAGGCAGACCTCACATTCTTAAGTTGTTTCTCAACTGGTGGTTTGTGGACATAGAGGGTCATATGTCCTGACTAAAAAAATATCTTGATCTACTAAGTTGGCCCCCATTTTTGTTGTCATGAACACAGGCAAAGTGGAGCTCCAGTTTAAAACCAATCTATTCTCTTATGTTTGTCCTTTAGGATTAACACTGGCAGCGATGTGACAGTCTCTACTATTTGTCCCTGCCTGGCTGTTAAAGAAACATCTATATCAGTGATCCAAAAAGTCCACAAGTTAGGCTTTTTTGATATTAGATTTTTTCATGTTAAAAAATTGCAACTAAAGCAATGTGTTCATCAAAACGGGCCACCATCATTCAGTCAGTTGCCAATATATTTGTACATCTGTGTGTCCGCTACATTCCCCAAGCTCTCTTAGCCTGTTTTAGTCTCATAAATAAACAAAATAAAACTCACAAAATGTCAAAAAAGAAAAGAAATAGTCCTTATTGAACAGAAAAGTACAACAATTACCAGCTGTATGTAAACATATGCTGGCTCTACATGCTGTTTTTCCCCCACCGTCTCACTCCGCCATTGCTGGCCTCTTTTTGCAACTGGGTTTTCTCACTAAATGAGAGTCTGTCGCTGAGTAGAGTTCCATAGCCAGACCTGTCTTAACACTTAGTATTAGTGGCGCGCTGGCTGCCCACTGAGCTGCAGCTTTCTCGTTCTTCGGTGGCAAATTAGCAGAATTAAATAGCAAAAAATTAGTAAAAAATTAAAACAATAGCCGATATATTAGCCCAGTCGCCCAACCCAAACCATCATCCATCAAGTCATGCAAGTGCCTAAGTAAAAATGTTATCTAGTGATTTAAATGCACTGTATATGTACAATTATCTTTCTGATCACTTAAACAACTTTCCCCCCTAATTTTTGATTATAACATCCACAGTAGAGTTTAGATGCAGTACAGTACAATCTGCTACTTCTCTTGTAGTTAATTGTCTCCAAAATATGTAATAATTTGATGCATCAGAATGATGCAAATGACACATGACACGGTAATAACCCAAGTGTTTAATATATTTTGATGATAATGAAACTGTGTATACCATAAAAGAGAAATCCACAGTCACACTCAAACCTATTTAAACATGTTTTTGAGAGGCGATTCGCAAAGCTGCAAAAGCCAAGCCTGCTCCAAAAACAGACCAAACTCATCTATGAGAAAGTTTTTAACCTTACCTGCAGCCTGTATAGAAGAAGAGTAGATGACACTGTCAAGGTCAGTGAGGGAGAGAGTTTTAGGATTGGATGATCTTAAGATAAGACTGAGATACCACTTCACTGAAGTACCAAAAGCACTTCAGTTACTTGAGTTTTGCTAATTTGTATATATGTCACTGACATGAGAAATAGTAAATCTAATGTTTGGGTTAGTTTATCTTTTAAGGTCAAAGGTAAGATTAAACCCCTGTAAGAGTTTGAGGAGTTCTTATATTTGTGTGAATACTGTGCCCCCTTGAATTAAAGCAGGGCCCCCACAAGAGATATTTTTCCACCATGATAAACTGTTTTAATCTGGTTTTGGCTCACTACATCTTTGACAGCCTCAACCTTGCTGACTTATTAAAAGGAAGGGAAAAACTCCCTGTGCCCCAGAAAACTGCTTTTACCGTGAATTAAGCAGTTTTCAAAAGGACCAGTCAATCACTTCTGTTTGGCTGATTCAATAAGTGTTGTGTCCCTTTAGTGGTTAGCCTCGCTGTTAAGACACATTCATTTTTAAAGCTTTCCAGAGAGGCAGCCATTCCATGTTTCATAGATCTAATGTCCAATTCTCTTAATGGGCTCACAGACTGTATCAAAACATTCAGCTGTTTTCCTTTTAACTTGACTTGCTTGACTTAAGCCCCTCTCCTAAGCTCTTTTCAAGGAGCATAGGCCACTGATGAATGTCCTCTGTCTGTTATGGGTAATATTTTCAAGGCAAAACTAGCTGAAGTCATTGCGGCTATGTCTATATTAGACTTCTTTCCTCTAGCTGTTCCTGCTATTTACTTTTGAAGTCCACTTCCAATTGGGTAAATGTAGAATATCACATTTTCAAAATGTAGATATTACTCCTGTAACCCATAAATTAATCTTGTCAACCAAACAAGAATTATTGTCTAGGTGTAGGATTACTCTCTGTACTCCAATTTAACTGTGACCAGTCTGACTAAAGCAGCCCACTCATAGAAATATTAGTCACTGCTCCAGCAAATGTTCATGTATCAGGTTAAATGTGAATATATTTCTCATTACAAGTATATGGGCTGCAGGTGTGTGTAGTATTACATGTTCCACATTGTCATTAATCCACCCTCTTTCACCTGCCCCCTCCTACATGACACATTCCCATAATGCAGCATGTTACCAGGTTGCACTAAGAGGACTGACAATAGTAGCAGGTGTGCAAATATCCCTCAGACCTGAGGAACAAAGAGCTTAAATAATGGGGGTAAATAAAAGTTTTATTTGAATGGACAAATAGATGGCATGTTGGAGGCAGAGTTCGGGAAAGAATGACTTTAAATACAGCCTGTTTATCATGCAATTAAACATGCAGGCATCACTTCAAAAACATAACTCTTATAAAATAGTCTTGCTGCTTACAGGCACTGTTTTGTTTCCTTTTTGCTTGATTCTGTTCATGCTACTTGAATGGTGTCTTTTAGATAGTTGTGATTGTCACACTCCCTGTCAAACATAAAGTCTGTTTGTTGCAGTTGGATAATGTTAATGTCTATCACAGCAGTTACTCTACCATAGCGATAACACTGCAGCCTATGAACCCCCTTCCCCACCTAAATGAGCTATAATAGTCTCCTAGAATAGGAAAACTGCCATCTCACTGTGCCACAGTTTGATTGGATCTTTTATACACATGCATTAGACTGATATTCCCTGGCGTGTGTACTTTTGTTTTTTGCCGTAATTCATGTTCATGATGATATCAAGAGCTCAATAGAGTGCACTGATGGAGGATTGTCTCGCTGTACCATAAAGTCTCGGAGGGAAATAAAACAGCTGCTCTTAGAAGAATATGTTTGCCCTTTATATCCTTGCCATACTTTGTCAGAAATGTCTTTGTATCCATCTTAGAGAACAAGTTCATGTAAAAAGGCCCTTGCTTAAGCTATCAAAAAACAACTACTCTTTACTCATTTATGTCTTTCTTTGTATTTCTGCCCTCTAATTCACTGCCATTGTTCCACTCTTGCTGAATCACAAATTCATAGAGTTGTTCCAATACCAATGCCAACATTGTAAAAAAAACTCTGATATTCCTCAAAACACGTGATCAGGTGCTGGCTTGTAAACAAGTCTATGCAGTGATCCAATGCCATTATTAATATGATTTAAAGTAGTTTCACACTTAGATAAAACAGCATTAGTCTTGGTACACTACTGCTTTAGAGCGACAGAGAAGAATTATTTTTTGTTAAAAAGTTAGCAAGATGTAGAACTAGATAATAAAATAAAAGAAAGTTCTATGGTGTTCATTTTCTGTATGTATTTGTTCATGTTTTACAAAAGGTTTAACCTGAGCCATGTCTTACTACAATGATAGCAGTCATTTCACATCCATACAGAGCTTGTAGTACACCGCTGTTTTTTATTATTATTATTATTATTTTAATGCAGTGGTATCGGATAGTTACTCCATATTGGCTGATATGCAAGTTTAGGAATCGGAAATGGTACCAGGAAGGAAAAAATGGTACTGGAACATCTCTACTAATTTATCATTTTAACAACCATTTTTACAATTTCTTGCTACAAAGAACTTTTGTCTTCATGCAGACTGAAAACCTGACTTGAAGTGTTGGACGGGACTCACTGACCTTTTCCAATATTGATCTAAGATCACAATCTTTTCCTAACTCTCAACCAAGAGCTTTTAGTTTCCTAAACATAACCATAAAAATGTTAATCATGCTTTAGTTGCCAGCACTGATGGTTTAGGGAAGACAAATCAAAGATGTCCTGCAGTGAATACAATTTTTAGAAAACCCTGTTGACTCATTACATCATTCTTACATCATTCTTTTGGCTATAATTGCCTGACGATTATCTTCATTTGAATGAGCAAAGCTCTCAACATGTTACTTAAGTATCACTGCTTCGAGGATTCTTTATGTCAGTCAGATGAAAAACATGCAGTATTCATGAATCTGTCTTTATTTAGTTACACGATCAAAAGGAACAATGGACATGGCCTCAGTTAATGCTCCAGCCATGTAATAAAGGTCCAGTCCCTGAAACCTCAATCGGGATCGTGAATGGGATCCATGATATCCTTGAGCTGACTTCAGATATTTTTGGGGGTTGATGTTGCGGCTCATTCACAGCATGTCCTTGTTTATTGTGATGTGTGTGTGTGTTTCTGCTGGCTCGCGGACTCTCACATGTGGTCATAGCGCGGGATGGCAGAAGTAGAAACAAGATTAAGGTCTGTGAGGCCTCAGTCTTGGCAGGGTTTCCCTCCCTGGACTGCCACCGACGATTCTTTCAAATGACATTCCTTCCAAGGAAACTGATCTAGTTCCTCATCTTTGGAGGTTCTGACTCATGGTTTTTAAACTTTTTAAAACACCTGCACAGTCTAGAGAAAGGGATTTCTGTCTCTTTTTTAAATAGGCTACACTACATTTGTGTCTCTCCCGCTGATAAACAAGAAGAGAAGCTGAATGATTACACTGTTTCAAAGGCATTACAGGCAGCTGATTAAAGTGTTAGGTCGGAGTTAGCCAAGGTTAACCGTCCATAATGAAACACTTTGAAAATAATGATACGCTGCATGGTTTTATGAGGGCTTGTGGCTGCTCAGCTCAGCAGTGGTGACCTTCAGCAGTTCCACTAGCTAATCGGAGCGATTCCTGCAGCACCCCTGTAGTTTCGAGACTCCATTACCTTCTGATACGCATCTAGGAGAGCAGACTTCGTACAAGGTCTGTCTCTGTACCCATTCTTGTGTCAGATGGGGCTGACCGTCTTCACTTTCATCCTCAGCTACTGCTTTGATTTGTCAATGTGGATATGTGGCTCAGCAGGCCAATATGAAGTTTAACATGGCGTTTTACACTGAAGTCAATCGGCTGCCATTCATCTAGAGAACTGAAATTAATACAAAGTGAAAGGCACCATTCAACCGCTATAGTGCTTTCCTAACCAGGTTGCATAAAAAAGATAATTGTCTGAGCAATATTACATCACTTTTGAGTATTTGTCATCTGTTATTGCAGGGCATGTGGCCTTTTATTACAAACAGCTGCATATTGTACACCTGGGTAGTCTGGATTATACTCCTGCCAATACTTAAAGTTTCATATTGAAAACTGGCTGGCTTCCATGCTATATGGTTACTGAATAAGTAATACCTATCTAGAAAGAGAAACAACAATATTAGCTTTGGCTAAAAAGAATAATATTTAAGGGATATTATAGTATATGTGGACACCATCTGCTCTCTCTATCTGAAATGTGTCTGGCTTTTCAATACAAGATAAAACAGACTTGTTATTTCTTATGGATCATTGTACAGTGTCTTTGTGTTTATGTGATTTGTTGTTTATCCTAGTGAATTTACATGTCTAACCATTATGTCATATTTACTTTACAATAGAATACTAAAAGGGTGTGTTAGTATACTCAGAAGACTGCAAGGTATATTGGTTACTGTCAATTATGTACACTTCTGCTTTAGGAATTGTGTTTAACTGACACAGTGGTTGCTGGTAATTACTGATTTAAAAGCCAGCCATTTTTGTTTAAATATATATGCAATGGAAATGGCATCCCATAGAGTTGTGTAAATTAGTGCATTTTAAGTAATTTGCTCATTTGTAGGGGGTTGAGTATGGGGGATGCATGTCAATGCATAAAGAGATGTATTATGCTGCTGGCATGCTGAACACACTGAGGCAAATTCCTATCAGCTTTTTTTTTATTTAGCAGTGAATTGTCACCAAATTTAGCTGAACATGTATCAACATGTACCCAGCTTCCAATAAGATTCCCAAATTACTCAGTCCCAATGTAGTCACTGATTTATGTTTGATTGTTGTGAGGTGAAATGACATGTAAAAAGACAGCTCTATGTTCAGCTTCACTATTTGTATTGATATTTTCAGAAGAATACAGTCCTAACAGGAACTAATTAACAAATAAGAATAATTGCCCAGTTCTTTCATTCATCACCATCGTCTCTCATAACAGGCAAGCTTCAAGCAGGAACAACAAAGTAGTACATAAATCAAAGTAGTTTCCTTTGCCAAGCCAGAACCCCTTGGGAGGTACCTTGGTGCTTAATTAAAATCCAGAAGGATCATGTTTTAAGTGTAGGTGAGCGAGCACTGAATAACAATGACAAATCATGCCCCAGAGCATTAGTGGTGTGTTTTGGAAAAGAATAACAGCATCTCTCTTTTTTTGTCTGTACAATATAAATGAGATTCAATGTGAAAGAAAGATGTTTTCAGTGCAGTTTGGCACCAGGGCTGTGGTAAATATAGCCCTTCCTGGCTGCAGAACCTGCCAAAACCAGCATTGACGTATTAATCTCCTAATTACCCGTACAGGATTATAATGAAACAGCTCATTATTAGACATTATTTGATGGCTTACCCTTTTCAGTGTACTGTTTATCACCCCCTTTTAAGCCTTGCAATCCTTCACATGTATGGGGCAGCTACAAAATCTCACCATACTTTTGTCAAACTGTCATTCGTCATCATTTATGCTTTTGACTTGTGAAAGGAACACAGTAATATTAATAACTTACGTGATCCTGGTTAACTTTTAGCAGCTGCGGCTGTGACAGCTACGGAAAATTACAAATTAATGGTACATATTAAAATGTAGTATACAATTTGAAAGGGTCATAGATTCAGCAAGCTGCCTTAGCAGTTAAACAGCAAACTCTATCAAAGTCTTGCTAGGATTTACACTTTCAGCATCTCTGCATCATCATTGCAGTTGGGGAATGACTGTAACAGCACTGTGGTAACAGTTTCTACCTTTATATAGTATATTTGTGACATCACAACTTCCAGGAAGTTCTGACGCCTTGTTTAAAGGCACAGTTTTTGCATACAGACAATGTGCATTTCTTGGTGGATTTAATGTTTTTATACTCTCCCGGTATTTTTTAAGTACCTATACTTGCTTCATAATAAAAAAAGACAGAAATCTGACTTTTTACAATATGAGAACTTTAAATTGTAATTTTATGTGCAGCGATGCATTTTGTTAAACTTGCTGAACTTGTTTTTCTAGAGGGAGTCCACATACAGTAAGTACAAAATAAATGGTTAGATTTCTGTAATTTCTAGCAAAATATCAATAGAGCATTTAAAAGCCTTCATATCTTATAATACAAAATTAATAGTGGCACTCAGACATTTGCATCAACATTCTCTATATTGTGTATATCATTGGATGTCAGAAGCCACGATGGTAGTCCTCGGGGCCATTGTCTCTGGTCTCTGAGTTTCTAGATCTGACAGTTCTGCAGTGACCAGGCCAACTGACACTGACTGGTCTCCGGGCTACAGCCAGACACTTTGGTAAATCATCAGATAAAACACGATGTGGAATCACATTTTCTAGGGACGGCAATCGAAATATGAACTGGCCTACATACTGCTGTTTCTGCCAGCGTCATAATTCTGATGTGCACCGGCTCTTAGGAAAGGCTAAAAAAAGAAAAGTACATTAAAAAGGGGAATGTGTGTAGTTATCAGCAGAAAAAAACCTCTCTCCCAAGTCAAATCGGCTCAATTACAGAACTCTGGAGAGCTATCCCCAAGCACCCCTTCCATTGGCTAATCAGTCACAGCAAATTGCAGTGGTGAATATTTCAGACTCGACAGATTTGAATAAAGACATCATGATTATTTCACTGTTGTAAAGTTCCCTCGAATAATCTTAGAGGCCTTCAGCCGGAGCCAGCATAAACTGCATAACTCCTGATTTAAGAAGGGGGAAAAAGTCGAGGGAGAAAAGCAAACACAAGGGCTGTCAGTCAATGTGGCAAGCTAATTGGGTCGATCTCTTTAGCAAAGATGAATGAAGAGATTAACTCTCTGTGTCCAGTGAATCTCCCCCTATGGCTCCAGGTGAATTAGCTGATGACAAGTTGTTGGTGGGAATTCTGGTTCTCACTTTGACTTAAAGCTGCATTCAGTATATTTTTTTGCCATTAAATTCTTTCTTTGTATACTGATTAATTGGATCGATTGTGGATCTTTTAAAAGTATTTTAGATTATAAAAGGTTTAGTTCTGTTAATTACAAGTTGTTCAACAGGATACCAGGTGGTTTGGGCTACAATAGCACGGGTTCTTATGCTCTGTGCCAAATATATATACTGGCAGAGAATTGGAGAAGAGCGTCAAACATGGGCCTAATGAAGACAAATGAAGAGTGATGGGAGAACATGTGCACAGGAAGGTGTGAGTGCAGAGCAGACTGTGCCCTGCTCTCATTTATTTTAGAGGAGAAACTCACAGCATGGGCCTAAAATAGAGGTCAAGGCTCAAATACAGAAAATGTCAGTGACCCCTTTTTTTAGTCGCCTACACTGGAGAAATGGGATAAAAGTGCTCTGAGGGAGCTGTGGCCAAAGGAGGAAATCAATACAGCTATAAAGGGGGGTTATACAAATACAACGTCTATGGTTATTTTCAATTGTAAAAAGACAGATTAAAGGTTATTTTCTTGTGCGTTTTCATGCACAGTAATGTTGGATGAACAGGTCAAAACCGCATCTACAGGAAACAACTAATAACACGTGTTTGTGTACAGTATTTTGATTTAAAATCACCCTTTCTCTTACTGCAGTGTGTACATAATGTAAGATGTGTGTGACAAATGGATTTTTCAGCAGTTTGCTTGATAGCGTCAGTAGGGAAATTCAGTCGGGAGAAAATGGTTGCATTTGATTGGCCACACACTGACATGTGTCATCAACAGTAAAGATTTTTGCATTGAGCTTTCTACTTTTTTCCCTATGTGTGAACACTTTGCTAACTTACCTTGTTCTCTTAAAAAGAAAACACCACTTCAATACACAGCAGACCTCCAGGTTTCTGTGTGCTTTTGATCTCCAACCTGTCATTTCACACAGAGTAAAAGAAAGTAATTTTTTTGCATTATGACTAAAAGATGTGTAGTGTGTCTTTGTTCCGAATCTCTTTAAATGTCAGCGCGATGATATGGAATCAAAGTTGAAGCTTAGTGTTTGTAATTATTCAAAGCTGGTATCTTAATCTCACACTGCTTTTGAAGTAGGAAATGTTAAAGTGACATTTTGAGTTTAAATACTGTTAAAAACATTAGTGAAGCACTTAGCCTGATGGTTGCTGTCATGAGAAAAACAATGTGTGCAACTCAACAGCCGTCAGGTTTGCTAATGATGTCCTGGTGTGCTGTCAATCTAGCAGATGAACGGACAATAGTATGCCAAGGAGAAAATGCTTGAAATAGCTAATTGCTTCTAAGAGCCTGCTCAACCATTCTGTAACTACTATGTGTTCACAGATGTCTTTTCCAGCTGCTATTTCATTATGGAGCTCAAAGACATTACAGGCGCAATGCACTGGCTTTCTTTATGAGCCTTTGTTGTAGCACATCGAGTCATAATGATTATAGATACATTATTGCAACCACAGGAGGAGGGGGAGAGAAAAAAAGGCACGTTCAAAACACAACATCTATATGTGTGCATCTTCATTATTTCACCTAATATACCCCCGCCGTTAATCGTTAATCTCTGCCAACTTGTTGATTGTCAGTTTGAAGACACATTTCTGGAGAGGAGCCCGAGAGTATTTGCAGCCGGACCTCTGTCAGGAGCGCCAAGCAACACAGCCACAAATTGGAATGTGGTACAGCTCTGGGAAAGCAGCCAAGATTTAAATTAGACAATAACCTCTGCTCTCTCTATATTGCCTCTCTTTTCCAGCTGCAGGCCTAGCCATTTGTTTAATACAGTCAGCCCTGTAGTATATAATAGACTGATATATGAGTCACCGCTCAGCAGTTTGTGTTTTTCAGATTTACAGAGATTGAACAACTGGTCGGTTTGTGCTTACTGTGGGCTTATGGAAAGAATAACAGAAAAGACACAGGTTGCACACAAACTTGGAAGGTATTGTGCCTGTAGACAAAAGAAGGTTTTAAAATCTTTAACTTTACCCAAGAATTCGGATCAGCAAATAACTGGAGAGGACAAAGAAACTTAAGATTAAACATCCAAATGGCTGCACAAATTTGAATTTAACTTAATACCTTTCAGGGTGTTTTTGAAAAGATTTCCCATAACTGTTTCAAATGTCGTAGCCCCTAGACATGAAAATTTTCATTTTGTAGACTGTTTATTTCTGTCAGGTTATCTTTATTAACATCTTATATCATTAATCTTGAAAGAAGAGAAACAAAGCCAATTTCGCCACTAACCCAAGTTGCCCAGGTGAATGCTTTAACATTAAGGCCTTTACTGATTTTAATATCTTGATGTTGCTTTCAATACTTTGGTATAAATATGTTATCTTGTGCATTTTTGTGGAAATATTTTCTGCCATTACTAGATAAGAAATAGAGGATTGTGTCGAGTCCATCACTAAAAGCTCTTGACTGTGCACATTCTCAAAGCCGGTTATAATGAGTGTATTAGCCAGTAACGGCAGTACAGGGAATAGAAAAATGCATCTGTGCTGCAAGAGCAATAAGAGAGGACTCAACTCCCAGCAGCTTTCAATAGAGCTTTATGGGAATCCAAGTACCAGAGCTCATAGCCATCTGACAAACCTAGAGAAGAAGCACAACCATCACCATTATTGCCGCGAAAAACAAGCCCATTTCCAGTGGCAGAAAGCAGTTTTTATTCTGTATGACATTTAACCATGTAATTTTAAGTTATTAGCTTGCTGAACCCCCCACCCCTCTCGGCAACCTCTTGCTTTGTAGCGAAGAATGGCAAGCAGAGCGGAGTAAGCTTGGTTAAAATCCACACCTCTGATACCATCTTGAGTTGGAGTTGCTTCAAAGCTGCGGAGTGTAAACAGCCTTGAGACATGGCTTAACAGTAAAAGCAAGACAACACCACCAAGCCAAGCCTTTCTCATGTTGCTTCCTCAAGAGCTGTGTGTCCATGCAACAGCAGCCATTGTGAGAAAGCTACACCATGTTTCTGAGGCCCTCTCCATTGCCTAAGCTCCTTTGTGGCTGTGGGCCAATGGCTTTGCACCCCGCCAGATCAAAGATGGAACCCCATTTAGCTCGCGCTTTCTTTTAGGATTTGCTCTTGAGAGTACAGAGCACACTCAACAGCTTGGGAAAAAAACGGGATGTTGGATGTTGACCTGCATAGTATTGAGACTTCTGGGCTCAGGCTATGGATCCATTATGACAAATGCTAAGACCATCTTTGTTTTGGCAGCATTTGTAAGTCCAAGGCCTTAGAGAAAACACAGCTATGGTGAACCCCAGTGTATTTTAGTGTCATTGTGTAACATGGTGTTGGATGTGGCCATGCTACAAAATCATGATGTTAAAGTGTAAATGTATTACCACTGTTGACTCTTAAAATCAACATTTACTCATGAAACTTGATAACAGAGAAACCTAGTGTTTTCTTAATTGTCAATGATAAGAAAAATGTAAGAGTTGTCTAATGCTTAGCAACACTTCCAGTGTGGGACTAGGGATGGCAGTGTCAGTTGGACCGTACACCAGTTTGGTCTAGAGCTGGACCCGATTTGTTGTTTGGGTAGGTATTGTGTTTTCAGTTTTGGGATTATGATATTCTTTTTCATTTTTCAAATTCTTTCTTTGTTTTCTTAGTGAATTTTCAGGTGTTGTCTCAGATTTGTAACCTATTAGTTATCAAGGTCTATAATTTAACCATAATAGGGTCTCGTTCAACCAAACCCATGGGATTACAAACTTGCATAAAGCACATTATTTCTTTTTTGGAAAATAGTTGTATTAACAAATAACAATACAAACAACAATGCTGTAAAAAACGGTATCCTTAAAAATAATATCTTTAAATAAATCGACACGTGTTGCAGCATTATGCCATTATATTCACTGACCATTACCACCATAGCACCAGAGGCAAAAAATGGTATTCAGGATGGCCCCATGTTGTTTTCACACAGAAATACTTCTATTTCCAATAAATATTCGATGGATTCATGGTCAAACATTACCTGCTTAACATCAGCAGGCGTTTTTATGGTGCACATGTTAGCATGTGAAAGTTAGCATTTAGCTACATGCATTGCTGATCCGATGTCTGGCCTTGCTTTGCTGTGCTTCTAAATTTGGAGACCCTTTATTAAATAACAACATATGGATAAAGATTCCAAAATTACTTTGGTATTGTGTTCCCTTTCAATGCACTAACCAAAGCAGCAAAGCACTGCTGTGCTCAAACACGGGTGAAAGAATGTTTCAACAATTTACAACATGTGTTTTAACTTGTTATAAAATTTGAGTTTATTCCAGTAAAACAGTGTGTGCCAGAAGACATCTTTTCTGCCTGAACTAATGTATACACTGATGCAGTGGACCCAATTAACCTCATTCTCAAATACTTTAAAAGCAATGCAAAGATCTCACAAATACTGTTTCACCCCGGTCTGTTTGTGCCTCCATGTTATCACTCTCGCACACTGCGTCTGTGCTGAATATAAATTTAGCCCCAAGGAATATGCTGAACGCACCAACTATAGCTCGCCTCTTACTGTCTTTCAACACTGCCATAATGACTGGGTAGCTTGAAAAAACATAATACATATTTGCTGAGCTGTGAAATCACTTTAAGTTTTTCCTTTATTTTGATAGTTAAGCTTGTCATTTTGGTTGGATATGCAAACTTAGTTTCATGCCCCGTGACTGTACCATGTAGAGTAATTTGAAGAACAGAGGCTCTGCTTTGTAGGGCTTTGCTCATGACAACATCCATGTGCAAGTTCTTTCTCATATATTTTAGAGGCCTTAGTGATGAGATCTTTGCTAAAAGTTAATGGTCCAAATTTCAACCTTAATTCTATACATGTTTATCATTCTCAGATCACATACTAAAGAAAGGCATTGTTTGTCTAACATACCAGTAAACATAGCGTCTTGTGTCAGGTTTGGTATCTCCACAAGGGTTTAAACTTCTAAGACCTGTCCAGGGCTGTGTTTACTAAAGCAGAGCAAGCTGTGATGACACCAGTTCAGGCCACAGCGGTCAGCATGGTGTGAGAGTGGAGATAATCAGCAAACAGCCTGAACAAAACTGTCATCAGCTTGATTCAAATCCCAGATAAGACCTCGACTTTTTCTCACGCCGGATCCTCTGCACTACTGCGGCGGCATTCACACTGAGAGGCAGAGGAAGAGTGAGATGCTTACAATGAACTTCCCCTCAATGCTACCTGATGTAGTTGAGAACCAGCAGTCCTAATGGTGGAAGACAGTGCTGGGCTGGGGGAGTAATGATTTTAGCTTTAAACTGAATTACCAATCGATTCGGCCTGCAGATCAGAACACAGGTTGCGAGCCGACTGCGTGGCCATGCTGTGTTGTGGAGTCGCTTTACAAATTGACTGCTGCAGACATAGGAGGAATATATCTATATATGTCAGCTTGGCGCTGCATGCGCGACGGCCTGCTGGGCGTGAATAGGCCTTCTGATCACCAGAGAGGCAGCTGCGGAGTGTTTATGCTGAATTGGGTTGTAAATGAGCATGTATTATTTGGTGAGGAGGACCTCGGGAATCAGAAGATAACTTTTCCAGAGGGCCTGACAAGGATTGCAGGAAAAGAAACAGTGCTGTTCTTTAAAGCCTCCGATCACAGAACAGGAAGCTCCAACCTGGTGGTAGGCCGAGCTTTAACGGAAATTGCATAAAATAATACATAGCAAATTACTACTGGTTTCTCAGGATTGGAGGTTGAGTTTTAACTGTGGTGTTTTCGCTGAGTTTTATGGAGACCACTGGAGAACATATTAGCACAAGTGTCATGTTACAGAGAACACATGCTAGGCTGTGATTACTGAGCTCAAGCTGAACTGTAAAATCGCTTGTCAGCAGTTGATATGTTTCTGGAAAAGCCTGGGCTCTTGATTGAATTAGTTTGGTGGTTTTCAGCGGGGAGGAAGAATGTGTCCAATTTGGTTACCTGCTGACAGACAGCACTGATGTTGTGACTTTTTCATCGTTCTTTAAAACCAGGGAAAAGTTTTCTGGGTTTGTTTTGGAAATGCAGATCTATCAGATTTTCATTATTTTATGCTAAAATGCTTCATCATTTTGCATCCTTCCCAGTAATTCTTTATCATATGCTCACCAGTGACAAAGCAGTATTCAGTGTTCAGAAGAGAAGGTATGGGCTGTTTATTTTCCATTTGTATGCATGCAGAGATGGCAGCTGTGCTATCAGAGGCTCTTCAGCCGTGTATTCTGTGGATCTTGGTTGTCCAGTTCATGTTTACTGATAGGATCTGTGTGGTTACTCCATCATATTGGGGGTGAGATGGGGTCATGTTGGTCCAATATTGTGTTCACCCTGAGGTTGAAATAATTTTGTTTGCTATTATAGCTGTAAAACACCTTATTTCCCACTGGATATTCTTTCATACAAATATTCTTGCACTGGGATTTAAAATGTGGTGGAGAAAGAAATCAAGCATCAAAATTACACTGGCTTCAGTCAGAAAAATAACAAATGTGCAGTGCGAGCTTATGTCTGTTGTTTAGAATCTGATTGTCTGCTTTGTCTGATAACTGAAGCTTTCACAATAATTCAAAGAGTGTCTTTTATCTTGGCTTAGAATGAAAAGAAAGGCAGCACTGTGCATTTACAGGAAAACCTAGAAATTCATATTCATCCCATTCACTGCAAGGTTGCTTGGTTTTCTGTCTGCCTGCGATCATGCAGACAGTGGAGTCTTTTCACGTTAGGATCAGGGTCCATGTAAGCTCTTAATTCGCTCCTGTTAAACAGTTATTGAAGAAATGTGCTGGTGGTGCAGAAGGAGAAATAAAAACACTGAGTGCCCAGTGTTTGCTCTGCCATGTAGCCATGTCTGGCTCTCTGTGCGACTCATATTACAGAGCACCTTTAACCGTGAATTCACTCTGTTAATAAAAGCCTTCTACCCCACAGCTACTTTAAAGCACTCTTTTCTATGGCTTCCCGTTGGGTCCGTTCTCATAGTACATGACTGCTTTTTGGAAAAGTGAAAAAGTGAGATGCTTTCTTGGATGCATGTAACGTCACTGCCTGAGCTGTTGCTATAGTGCTTGACCAGACATTTGAAGTCAGTTTATTGTGTTTCAGAGGCTTTTATTTTGGAAAAAAATAAAGATATTCAGCTTCTTAAATTACCTCAAGTTTTCATTCATGTTACATCTCTTGATTCCAAAATGCTTTTCCGTGCAGTGACACACACGGTTGTTTGGCCCCTCACATGGCAACTCTCGTCTAGCTAGTCACATCATTTTAATTACAGAGCCTTCATTGTCTGCGCTGACCCATTTTAGCACGGTGCCTTACCGTCAGCTGCGTGGTCCCTCCAATCAGACTTAATTTCATCTGGCATTTGACTCAATCGGCACTGCAGCGAACATGAGCTGCGAATGCCTCCCTCCCCAAAAAATGAATTGGGAATAACAATAATAATCTCCACTCCCTGCTCTGGTCGTCTGCCGGGCCTCTGGCCCTGGCTGCGCCGCGACATGGTACAGCTTTTAATGGTGAAGATTGATACCGGTGGCTGGGGACATTTCTTTGGGATGTTAGTCACAGATCTCGGAGGAGACATGGAACCGCTCTTAAAGGGCCCTGGAAACACAGTAAAACATGACTCAGAGAGACAGAGCCCAGGGAGTTTCACACCACTAATTAGCACTTGGACTTAACTTGATTGTGTTTTCTCTAATGGAGCTAATGTGATTCGCTTAATGTCCGCACTTACAGTATGTATTTCAACCATACCTCACAATGTGGAATTGGGTTTAACACGTCGCCTCCTGATTTATAAGCACTTGCATGCTCATGAAGTGGTCATCCACATTAACCACTGATGCGTAACATGGCAAGTAATTGAGTGTGACCGAGAGGTGCCACCAAGAAGTTTGCAGGGAACCTGAGACAAAGCCGCTCGCAGAAACATTTCACGGCTTGTATATTCTTTCACACAACAGGCCGGAAAGTATACAAGCGTCTATATTTAAAGTAGCATAATGATTTCAGATCTGTGTGTATTCCTCTGGGGTTTACCTGAATTCTCAGAGAACTATTTACAAAGAAGAGCAGTTGTGTGCTCACTCTTAAAAATCGTATTCACATCCAGAGAGACACAGGGCTAGAAGAAACAGAGACAGCACTGCACAGAGCCCTATCTCCCCCCACAATCAGAACAATGTTCCTAGTGCTTGAATAGAGAGGGATATCTCCGAGACTTCAATTTGTTATCTAAAAGCAGAAGAGGGACGGAGTAACACTTCCGAGATAAGCCCAGCATAAGGTTAATTACCAGCCGAGTGGCTGACGTAACCCATCCATGTCATGTCTCAAAGTTACACACAGCTGGGAAGTGAACAAGTGCTAGCTATTGACAGATGTTTCTCACTTGAGGTGTGTGTGTCTTTATACGTCTCTGTGTGTGTGAATTTGTGCAAACATGTAAACCCCCAGTGCTCTAGTCAGATATAGTTTAGTGGGGCAGTTCCAGGTAAGACGGCACCGGAGGCCTCGACAGCACAAACCACCTGCTTCAGCAACTGCTAGCAGAGCTTGTGGCTCCCTTTCTCATTGGTGCGTAACACTGTTAACATTGCTGCTGATTCCCCTCTCTCTCTCCAGGGCATAGACTAATTAATGGATACCATTCGCAGTTGATTAGCAGCAGTTCTTTCGGTAATTACATTCGCATACTAACCACTCAGAAGAAAAGGAGAAGGAGAAAAAAAACACAAAGGGCTAGAAAATATATTAATGCACTTCTCAGTTCACTCTGATCTTAATTTGTTTCCACTATTGTTTGGCTTCTGCTAGGATAAGAAGCCATTTTTCCTCTCTCTCTTTCTCTCTCTCTCTCTCTTTCCGTCTATTGGAGTTCTTCATCTCTCATAATGTTTTAAGAGAGTGACTTTGTAATAAACACACAAAAGAGATTACTGCCGTGCTTTGTTGAAAATGTGTTCTCAGTGGAACCTCATGAAGACGCAAACGCGCTGTGACTCTTTCTCCTGCGTGCCGTGTAGGCTGGGTTTTTGCACTCACTCACTCACAGAGAGGTGCATTGTGCTCCTGGGCCCAGCTGCTAGCCCATAATTCTTCATTCTATGTCCCATTGTTCCTACCTGTCAGCATGATTGTGTCTCCAAAGAAAGGAAGTGGCTGCCATTTTGCCAGCAGGCTATGTGTGGGTTGGGAGGGGCGGGGTATGTTGTGAAAACATGTTATTTCTAACCAAAGTACAGTGTTTTAATAGGCTATCAGCTGTCTTACACACTAATGTGTCTTTACAGTGTGGCACCTGCAATTTTAACACCACTTGTTAATACTCTCATATCAACTCTGATAGTGACAGCTCGAGTAGAGTGCACTTGTGATTTCTTGCAATTAAACAGAATAGACTCAAAATACATATACGTTAAAATCAGATTCTTCATGAGGATGGATACATGTCCAAATCGCGTTGCTGCGATCATTTGTAAAACCCAGCTCCAGTTAACCAAAAAATGCACTCAAACCATATTAAAAACACTCCACCTCCTTATTTCTCCTCAGTATCTCTCCTCTCCCATAGTTTATTTGAAGTTAATAACCTGCCACTGCATCTTGATACTTGGCTTTGTGATGCAAACATATCCTTAATTGCCATCCCATATGAGCTGAATAGCCAGACCAGATTCTCATTACCCCGATTTGAATTGGCCTGGGCCTCTCACATGCCTCTCGTCATGTCACAATAATGGTAGGGTGGCAGAATGCGCTCGCACACGTAGAAAAAAGGGGTTAACTCCATGTGTAAACATTGAGAGCCAAGTGTGACAATCGGTTTGAGTGACAGGTGTCCATTATGAAAGGGGAGCGCTCGAGTTGCGCTGGATGTTATCCGGACACCAGGAGGCTGATTGTGGTTTTTGTCTTCATTTGCAGTTCCAGAATAACAACAACTACATGAACATGGCGGAGGCAAATGGAGCCCTGCTTGCTGCTGGTGATGTGAGTATATTTTACTTTTTTTCCATATTTAAATCATCTTATGAACATGGGGAATTAAACCTATGCAAACATACGCTCAAATACAAATGCAGTTAAGAAAAGTGGAGTAAATGTGTCGTACGTATTATCTAAATATATTTTTTTCATTTTGTTAGGCCTTTTCATAGGTATCTTGTATATAAATTATACCTCTCTTTATCAATATTTTGATGTGGATCACGATTTACCATTTAGAGGTCCAAGGTATATGATTCCAAGGGATATATTGGCAATTATACTTGTATAATATAATATTATGGTGTATAACCATTTTAAAATGAGAATTGTTGTGTTTTCATTACCTAAGAATGAGCCGTTTATATCTATATAGGGAGTGGATCCTCATTCACGGAGATAGCCATGTTGCACCGCTATGTTTCTACAGCAGCCCAGAATGGACAAACCAAGGACAGGGTCTTAGGGACAATTGCAATTGTGCATTTTTCGTCTTTGCATTGTTGCATCGGCCTCTGCAAAGCATTAAAACAAAAACACAGATTTTTATTTTTTTTTTGCTTTCTTTTGCTTTCTTCAGTGTTTTTACTGGTTTAAATCAACCACTCCATTTGTTTGAGTGAAGAAGAGAGCTCTCAGATTGACTACCACTTAAAATCTCCTGAACAAAGAACAGTAAAGGAAATCTAATGGGGAGATGTTTCAGTTGGTTGCAATCTGAAATCCTCACCAGTAGATGCAACTAAATCTCCCTAAATCTTACATTCTGGACCTTTAAGGAAGTATAAATGGTCAAAGTTAGCAACAGTAAAAGACAATATGTAGAGCATAAGCCCTATATGTCATGCTGCAAAGCCCTCTAAAGCATCCATAATGAGAAACTCTATTGAATTTCTCTATGTTTATCATAGGTAACATTATTTTTATTGCCTGAAATGCTGCCTGTCCTGAGACCGACAAAAGACAATAAGCTAACAGAAAGATGAGTTGGCTCACACTATATTGTCTCATAGTAACTTCTGAGAGCTGATGCTGATGTGATCTGACTCTCTTGACTGCACTCTGTTTGAGATAATGTGATATCCCAGAAAGCTGAGGTTATGAACACCTGTTTTCTTCCTCTTTTCAAAGACATAATGAAGGAGCCCGAAGAGGCTCTATAGTTCTGTCACTGCCTGTCTGCAAGCATTTACAAAAAAAATGAAATATCACCAACAATCTGAATGTGTGGAGCTGCTGGAATAACTGTGCACTGTACTGTTGCGTGAAAAGAAAGAAGGAAATAGTTGTTTCACTGGAGGCATAAAACCGCCTTGCTGAGCCATAGTAGTCCTAACAGTGTGCTAAATTTACCCGCTCTATTCCCCCTCCACCCACTCCGCTGCCCTGTCATTAGAGACAAGTGCACCAAAAATACCCGTCATCCTCTGTGGTTCAAACGGGCCAATCTCATCCAGTTTAGCAGGAGAGATTGATCTGGCTTCAAAACCCACAGCAAAGCATCATCACACAGCTCCAAAACAGTGAGATGGATGTCACTGTTAACCCTATTGTTTTCATTAACGTCACTCGGGACATTCAAGCTGTGACACAAGTGTTTTGAGTGCGTGTGACCTCATGTACATAAAGAGGCGGCTTCACAAAGCCACAGAGTGTCATGGAAGAAGTTTAATTTTCCCCCACATTTACGTTGAGTGGGTGCTTCCTCTGTATCCACTGGCTGCTGAGGCCCACTGCAGCGGGGACCACGCCGACACAAGCTGCTTGGAGAGCGTTCAGCCCCCAGCTGTGAGGGCCCACTGTGGCAGTCAGGGAACAGGGGGATGGGCTGGAGAGGGGGGGGTACTCCTTGATAAAAACAGCCCAGCTCATTTGCATTTCATCAAAAGGAACAACTGTTTCCAGTGTTAGGGCACAGATGGTATTGTGCTTAGGAGAGAGAGAGAAGAACAAGAAGTCTCTAGCATAGGTTTTTCTTTTGTCGGAGTGCGCAAAGTATTGTTTGCTGCAACCTGGGCTAAAGTAAGATTTATGTGACTTCCACTTTGAGGTTTCACACTATCTCCACTGTAATGCTATATTAATCTACTTAATGTGTCTGCCTTGGGCTGAGGGTACAGTGGGAAAGGAAGTCCTTTATGAGGGCTCCATGATGAACAGCTAACTTTGACAGCAGGCTAAATTTATACCACCACATTTGGTTAGCTATTGTTTTGAAATCTAACCAGAGGGCTGTGGCTTAAAAAGATGCACACTTATGAAGATTCACTCCTACTTTGTGTGTAGATAAGATACAACTTTATTTATCCTGAGGGAAAATGCTGTGCTTCAGTTGCAATGCAAAGTTAGAAAAGTGGAGATAAAAGCATGCAATGTATTCAACTAAAATAAAAATAGCAGAAAAAAAGCAAATGTATAGAAAATATTGACTACAATATACAGAAAATATAAACTAAATATAAAACTAGCTAACAGTAAAATAAAAAATATAAAAAGTAGTTTACAGTAAGATGAAAATAATTTGACTTATTTAAAAAAAAAAAAAGCTAACAGTAAGGTGCAATTATGTGCACATAGCTACACTCTTCTCAACTGAAGTCACAAATGAGGTGAACTCTAGTTATTAATTGGATGTGCTCAAATTTTTGGTCTGAACATAAAGCTTCTGTTGTTAGGAAGGCTATAGCTTGTTTTCATAGTCACACATAAATTCTGAGTCTGGCTTCTAAGTCCTGCTTGCAGCAATAATTGCATTTGTTGAACATGTGTTTCAGGCAGGAAAAAGTACTTTTTAACATATGTCAGCATGTTACAGGAGTCACAGGGCTGAATGGTTGCAGATATTCTTTGCCTGCAATTCGCTTTCGAAATTTAAACTATACCCAGCTTTTAGTTCAGTTGCATTTTGTCGCAGAATCAAACAGCCACAGCTTGTTGTGCTTGGAGCAGCCACCACAGCTTTCTACAGATCTCACAGGGAGTTCGCTGCAGGCCAGACTTCGCTACTGAGTGGTGTCTTTACAGCATGAGTAACACACCTTTTTTTTTAAACAAGTTTACTTGTTTTCCTGCAATACTTTGTAAAAACAATACGTAAGTTAGCACCAGTGCGTACCTGCGACCAGATCTGACTGCTTTTACAACCGTTAACAGCTTTAGCTCTTTGCTTTCCAGCCACATGTTGTATTACATGAAGAAATTGAAAAGCAAATTACATTTCATGTATGTATCAACAGCTGCCTCTGTGACCACAAATGGCAGTTTGGGGATAATGGTGTATGTTGAAAAATAGTGCAACAGTAACACAAGTAGAATCATGAAGTCAGCCCACTGATTCTCTCGGCAATACCTCAGAATAACCTATCTAAAGTTTGCTAACATTAGCCAGCAAAAGCTTGTGGTCACATCAGTACTCGGCCAAGTGAGAGTGTAGAAGCAAAACCCCAAGTTGTTTCATTGCTTATGAATGAAACTTTTCATTTTTAAGAGGAAAAATGTGTTATTTCTTTCTTCAGTAGAAAGAAGAATAAACTTTTAGGAGAGAGAGACAAAACTTTAACTTAAATATATTGCATTACACTTTGTTGTCTTTGGTGATATATTATTGCCGTCAGGGATTTGACTCTCGGTTCAAAGAAGGCGGTTGTTTTTGTGCTATAACCATTACCTCAAATGCCTTAAAGCTCAATTGAAACCTGTTTACATCCAGCTCCTATTTGTCTGCACCACACATGCTGTATATTTAAAATTACAGTATGTACTGTATTGTGCTGGAGGCAGAATGCTTCTACATCACAGCAGCAGACCTGTATTTGCTGTTTAGATGGCTGGTGTATCATTTACCTTATGCACTTAGAGGATGAGATAAGATGACCTTGGTGTGCCTGGTAAAGCATACATCCTAGCAGGGAAAGCTTGACTGCTTCCCTCAGGGAAAAGGATACCGTACACTGAGATTGTGTTCCACTCAGATGTATCACTTTACTTTCCCAATCAAATTAGAGACGTGTAATGAACTATAAATATGTAGAAATGGACTACAAATGATCCAAATTTGAAATAATGTTGATTAGGGGTGCCATGGTTGATGTTGTCATTTGAGTAGCTGCACTCTGCCTGTCTAGATATTTGAAACTGGATCCTCAATCCTGCCTCTATTGATTCTGAGGCCTATTATATGCAGTAATTGCATGCTGCTGCCTTTAACAAGTCTTGGTTATTGCATCTGTGAATTGCATTACTACATTTATTGAAGGGCTGGGAATATTGCCCGAAAAGCTTTCTCTTGCTCTTTGTCCTGATATTGAAAGAGCACCATGGCAGCGCAGGAATAATACATCGAAAGGGAAAATTCACTGATACACAGATCTTTGTCACCTCCTTGTATATTTCCACTGTTGTAAACATTGTTTTAGTGTTTAATTTGTTAGATAGAAATAAAACGGTGTGCATGTAGTTAATATAAAGCAGCATTTAACTAGATTAAACACTGATGTCACTTTAAACCATGTTGTTGTCAAGGGTCAAGGGATGGCTATTCTGGGTGGCTGGTAGATGTGCCACTTTGGTCTAAGCTGAAATATCTCAACTATTGGGTGGAAATTTGGGATAAACATAAATACTCCCTAAAGAATGAGCCTACTGTCTTAAGTGATCCATTGACTTTTCATTCAATGCCTCCTGGATATTTTCACAGATGTTTTCACTAATCTCTTGAAATATGTCAACATCCGATAGATGGACTGGCAGAACATCTTGTGCTAAAAGTTCATGGTTCTCGTGGTTGTAAGACTTATTTCCTCTAGCGCCACCATGAGTTTAACATTTGTTTTCTGAAGTGAAATGTCTCCTCAACTGTTGAATATATTCTACAGACATGCATGACTCCATTAGGATGACAGTTCATCAAGCACCACCATCAAATCAGCACTTACATGTGTCCAGTGATGTGGTCTATGACTAAATACTAAAAACTAATGATACTCATTTCAGCCTCAGCTATACTTTGTGTTTAGTGCTAATTCGTGGATGTATAAAGGATACTTGATATACTCTATACAGTGTTGGAGGAGGTTCCCCACACTGTGTGACCCATAGAGCAGACACACTAGAGACCTAAGCAGGCCGAGCCGGCTACTTGCGGTTTAGCACTGCATAAACTTAAATTGGGATAAGATTATTCAGTTGTGTGGCTCTTCTAGATTTCTTAATTGTTATCAGACTAAATGGATCAAATTTTGTTTTTCAAATTAGTCATTTTGTTAGGGTTGTGATGCCTAAAAAATGTCGCCACTGATTAACAGGCGTCTCTTTCAGTCTTTGGGAAAAAAGTATTTTTGGACCACAGGGTGTCACATGATGGACGTAATTGTAATTCCACTGAAAATTGGCTATAAAAGCCTGGCAAACCAGGAGGCCTGTGCTATTTATCAAAAATATTAGCATGCTAAGATGTTAACTAAGATAGTGAACCTGGAACACAATAGCTGCCAAATATTAGTAAGTTAGCATTGTGATTGTGAGCAGGTTAGCATGCTGACACTAGCAATAAGCTGCTGTGCACAGAGCAGTGCTTTACATAGAGTGTCTGCAGACCCTTATTATAAATCTTTAGTTATTATTTGTTCATCAATACTTACTTGATAAACCATACTATTTGTTTTTTTCAGGCAGAATAAAATAACTGTTGAGAATGATTTGCAGTACAGTATAGTTTGGTCTGGGTTAACCACCTCCAATAGTCACTGAAGACTAGAGAGTTCCACTTCCCACACACCTGCTCAGGATGCTGGTGCTGGGTACATCAGGCCTCTCTGTTACAAGCCCCGCTCTGCCCTCATACTACTGGACCCTGTGGTTGCCAATGGAAAGACACACACACACATACACACACTAAGGTCTCTGTGTCTCCCTGTTGTGCTCTCCCCTGCCCACCCTTTAACATGTACATGCCTGCACATCCCAAGCCAGCATCTGGCTTGGCACTTGGCTCTGCTGAGCCTTTCAGAACAATTTAAATGGATAATCAGGCTGGTGATGCGAAGAAAGTGGATTGTGCATCTCTTAATCTCCGATCAGAGCCCTCTAAGCTGCTCCTGGTGCAGAATTAGACTGGCTTTATGTGAAATGACACTAGACAGTGTGCAACGCTGTAACACTCTGTGGGCTCCAGTAAAATCTGGCTTCTCTTCCCCGGGGAGAGGGCCTTTTCTTCGCAGACAGCTGACATCTTCCATACCCCCCCAAATGAGACACAAACGCCATGTCTCCATTATCAGTGCCCCTGGTGCAGATGTTAATTTGTATCATCATTAACAAAGAGAAGCAATGCACACAAGCATAGTCTTTGATACTGATCTCGCTCTGTCTTCCCTCCCACACAGTATTTTTCTTCTCTTTCTCTCTCCTCTATACTTCCATTCTGTTTAGCAGACACTAAACACCCGCATTCCTCTCCTCCAAGTACATGTCTGTGTTTTGCTTAAAGGTCACAGTCATGCTCGTGCTGCTCTACTACAAAAGTGGAACTCACCTTAGCCAGCCTTCTACTTTGACATCCCAAATCTCCAGGTTGGCTCTGTAATTCAGGCCACAGTGCTGCAGCCTATAGGATCCAGTGGCCTATATAGTTGTGCCCTGATTTACCTTTCAAGGTGTAACGCCACAGGAAACCTACTTACATCAGCAAAAAGTATCCATAGTAGAGCAAGAGTGAAAAAAAAAAAGTAAGTGATACATTTCCTTCCTCAAAAGCATTCCTGCAAGGGCTTATGTGGATAAAATGTGGTCAAAGTAACAGCCAGTGCAGTGTATCTGACTGTACTGGACACGGCGAGAAGACAAGGCTGAGACTTTTCTGTCACAGAGATTATAATAGTGTGCCAGTGTTTTCGGATTCCTACATGATATGATACAGATGAGACTTGGGCCATAGATCTCAGGGCTGGTGTGGTGATTGGCCCTCCACCACAGGGGATGTTGACAAAGATGAATGAAGACCGTGATGATGAACAATGTCTGATCTTTTCCATGTGCTACTGGAACTTTTCGTCCGTGACTCATGACAGTTTTGTTTTAGATTTTTTTTTTTTTTTTTTTTTTTTACAAACATACTACGTTTTGATTCACATGCTGATGCACAGGCATTATTGTGAGCTAAGTTCTTGAGGTTTTTTTGAGTGAACTGAAGTATAATATGACAGCAGAGGACTCCAAGTAAATGGTTCCTACTGAAGGTGTTCGTGATTTATTCTGCACTCTCCGAGCCAGAGGCCAGGGCTGTGATGAATATGACCTTAGCTCTTTCTGAAAGGAGAACTGATTCTCTAGCTGTGAAACAAGCACTGAAAAGCGAAACAGTGGTTGGGAGTAGGAAGAGAGAGGGGAAAAGGAAGGAATGAAAACTCTATTAGCTGCCTCTGCCACTGGAATTCATCAGTGCTTGTCAAGACAGCTGCCCTGAGTAGGCAATGAATTAGTTTCAAGTGTCTGTGTGCTAAAGCAAGCAAGAGGAACATTAATACTCCCTAATCAAGGGCTGTGTTGGCATATTCTCTCCGTTGTCTCCCTTCTGTTATTCTATCCACTACCGGAGACAGAAAGACAGAGCCGAGTAAGACAGGGAAGACACGCCTGGTTACCTTTGTTGTTAACCATCGTGAGCTCTGCTGGCAGGTCATGCAACTCCTAATATCAGATTTATAGGTTAGAGGTAGATCTGGTCAATATAGAGAAAATCAAACATCATGATATTTTTGACCAAATACCTCGATATCAATATTGTGATACTATTGTGGGGTTGATAAATGGTGCTTTTACAAAATATTGACACAACTATATTTTGATAAGTAATCATAAGTAATGTGGATATACTGTAATGACAAAATGGGTAAAAGCAAATTATAGGACAGCTAGAGCAACCTGATGGGTTGAGAAAATTACTTCATTTTACTATAATCCAGCCTTTAAAGGGGACCTATTACAATTTTCACATATACAATACACGCTAATCTTACCGTCTAAGACAGTCCAAAAATATCAGTGACATAAGCAACACTCTCCCAAATCCAAAAACTAGAGCACTAAAACTCTAACTTGTGATGTCATTGGTTATGAAGTTTGGAGCAGCTCCATAGACAATGAACTGGGAAAGATGTTATAGATGGCACAGAGAGCAGCCAGGGGAATGTTGTGAGTATATGGGCACATTTCCTGTTTCACAGTTTAGAACACTACAATAGAATAAAACTCTTTTGGGTATAAAAAAAGAAAACAAGAAACAGTGGATCCACAAAATCAGACTCGGATTTATTGTCTATGGAGCAGCTCCAGACTTTATATTTCATAACATGACACAAGTTTGAGATTTTCTGGTTTCTGGCGTGTAAAGACAAGAGCTCACTAATATTGACTGAACTTTTCCTGGTCATGGAAATGACATATTGGACTTCTAAAAATACAAGGTGGTGTTTCCCTTTAAAGCCAAGAAAAGACTAAATGTACAATATCCACAATCTAAGACCATATCTAGTCATATGTCATAATATTGACATAATATTGATAAACTGCTCAGCCCAAGTTTGAGGTTAGTAGAACTTCACCTCTGTTGGAGTAGCAGTTTGATTCCTATGATGCTTTACATCTGTCTATATGTTGTAATGTCTTCACATTTTGTTAAGAATAAGCCAACAAAGACTGAGAAAAAACAGCTCCTCTTTCAAAGAAGCAGTTTATCTCAAAAAGTGAGGCATGATCATCTCCAGGAGGACTCACACTCCCTCTGAAAATGAAAGGCAGGTGTGGAGAAAAAAAAGGTATGCTGGAGACTCATCAGTGATCATTCAAAATTGGTATAAATGCTCATGTACTAATGTTTTTTTTTTGGTCTCAAAAGCCAATTATTTTTATGCCAGGATTGTCTGACAAATTTGAAATAGCTGATGAGCTCACTGGAGGCAAGTCTTAAAACAAGAAACTAGTGTTTGAGATAACCCGAATCACCTACTTTTTGTTTAGCGTCGTGATGCAAAGCTGGCTTCTTTTTTGTTTCATTTGACATGCTGCTCAACACATCCAATAATGCTGGGAGTTCAGCATGATTTTAGCGCTATGCCACAATGCTTTCACACCAGGTGCTAGCAGATAAAATCATGTCACTTTTAGTAGGAGAGCCATGATTTGAAGAGTCTTTCAGTAACTCAGCAGCAGCCAGAGCACGCTGTTAGGCCCTGTGTTCAGCTGCATGCATGTGGACCTGCAGTGTGGTCATTGTGAGGATATGAATATATTGGCTTTCCAGAGAGTAGCTTAATGCAATGCGCAGATGAAAACAAGACCCAAGTAGGTGAACAGTCCCATCTCCAAGAAGGCACATAAGCAAATTAAGTGTGACCAAAAGCTTTAATTCGAAAGGCAGAAGGATTAGGCTGTTTGATGAGCAGATTTAAGGGTGCAGGCAAGGGGAACAAAAAGAAACACTTCTGGCCAAGCATAATAATCTTTGAAAATGTTCTTTAAACCCATCTCCCTGTGACGTGTATTTTCACTGCACTTCAACCCAACATCTTCCATCCCTAAGATTAAGGGCTTTTATCATGTATCCTCTCTCTCCCGTGATTACTGCTTGATATTTTTGCTTTTGACGTCTTCCTCTGCACTCTCCTTTTTCCTTCTTTTTCCTCAAAGTGGACTTTAATAGGTTTAGGAAATGTTACATCTTAGTGCACTTACAGACAAGTGTATTACCACTCTACTAAAACACTCCCTCTCTTAAACAAAGTTGTCTGATTTAATCCCTGAAGGTTTCCTTCCGGCATGTTAGATAAGGCCCACCTTAGCGAATGCTTCCTGGCTACATTGTGTTGCTCATGATTTTTCCTCTTCCTTTCAGACTTTTCATACACCCAGCTTGGGAGACGAGGAGTTTGAGATTCCTCCCATTACACCTCCACCTGAGACGGAGTCTGGTCTGGGTTTGTCGGAAGTGGACTTCCCAGCAATGCCAGAGCCCCCTGTTCCTCACAGGGGTCCCTTAATCCCTCAGTTTCCCCCTCAAAGCCTGGATCTGCCCTCTATTACCATCTCACGCAACATGATGGACCAGGAAGGGATGTCTGTCAACAACGGCCAACCTGTGGTGAGCACTGCTATGCATATACACCACCATGAAATCACGACGTCTATTTATTTTCTGCGGCTAGAGGAATGTATTTCTCATCTGTCAACACAAAGAAATTCTGCACTAGCTCCCCTCCAGTATGTGTCCTTCTTGCTGCAGCTCCAGATGTGGTTTTTGATGGTGTATCCAAACTAAAAGATATGATTTATAAGTATATACCACTGGACACCTCTGATTTCAGAAGCATAAAGTCCTTAAATGAGCCCTTTTACTGAACCATAATGTCACCTTCACAGTTTTTGTACGCCTCCTGTTGTCAGTACATCTGGCACAGCATCTGGCCTTGTTTACAACACAGGAGGTATATGATCACATTGAGTAAATGTCATGATATTATGTTACTTACTGTGAGGATTTTTTTTTTAAAAAAAAAAGCTCAGTGAGTGTGGATGATCCCCCTCTCTCTGTAAGGTGAGCAGATGTGAGTAGATCACAGGTGTTAAAGTACAAAGCGCATTCAGTCCCAGAAGGACAGTGAAAATGGGACCCAAAAGTGCCACAGTTTCACATGCTCATATTTAATTCATGTTGCCTCCTGACGCCTCATTTTTTTTCTGTTGTAAATGCTGATGCATGCTTCTGTCCAATGTCACACGAGGTCTTCAGAAAAGACAAGGCTTTGTTTGGGATCAGCGTTGTCTTTGTGTTGTAGAGAATTAGCCCCAAAGAAATTGACTTCATGAAGCTACTTTTTGCTTAATCCTCCTCTCCTCTTCTACGGATGGTCAAACATGAAGCAGTAGATGAAATAGTCGCTCCCTTTATGTTGATATTGCTATGTGCTATAGATTGTGAGATTGTTGTCTTGGGGTGGAAAGGCATTTTCAAATGCCACAATCATAGAAGCATTGAGGAGGAAAAATGGAAATGTCACTGGCTGACTAGTTGTCTTACAGACCTATTACAAAAATGGAAGATTCATTTAGGAGGAAAGAAATGAAAGGACAAAAGCATGAGCGGAGAGATGATGATGTTGATGCTGAATTTGCTTTGTGAACCACAGAACACATTGAGGAGATGTGCCATGATCATTATAACTGTGTGAATAAATGAAATGTGTTTCATACCCCCCCCCCTCTCTGAAACACATTTGTTGAATCACACTGATATTAGAGATATTTATTTACATTCTGTATGGGGAGGGGGCCATAAAATTTTACAGCTCCTTTCCCTGCTTCCATGCTTCTGGCATGTAAAATAATTGCGGCTTTTAAAATATCTCCGCCGCATACAGTAAGTGAGCCCCAGAAGGCTTTTGCCTAAAGAATTTTCATTTCATGGTCAGTTAAGCTTTCTACATCTGGAAGAAACGGAACCTTGACACAATTACATTCCTGACTGTTCTCACGACTTGCTGGAGGATTAGATTTGATTCTCAAACATTATTCCTCTTTAACACCATTTGCATGGCTCATGTCTCTGATTGTGCGGAGACTCTATTAAAAACTGAGGGGAGAATGTGGGTTTCTGCTCCTTGCCTCGTGGCTTTGTCGTCGGCACACTACTCACTCGTTATCAGTCATCGCACATTGTACCGTAGGAAAGCTCGTGGTGGCCCTTCATTTTTCCTGTAAATGGGATTGATCCCCAAAAGTCTCGTGACAATGCCTATAGAAATTCTATTCATCTACGGTTTTATCTTCGCCTTGAAAAGAGAGCGCAACTTTTAAATGAGATAAGTAACAGCGCCGTTTGCGGTGCATTCTATATACAGAGACAATGATTTACGAAGGCCCTAAGAGGGGTGTTTTGTCATTTTGTCAGCACACTGATAAAGGAATGACAACCTTATATACATGATTACATTCTGTGTTATTTGTTATGGCTGCAGGGGCAAACAAATAAACCGTGCACTATTGCAATTACATTTTTCATCAAGCCACCATGCTCATATTTCCCAAACACTTGTCTTGGTTTTCTTTCTGTATACAAGCTTACTGCTGGAGAATATTTAGTGCGTGTGGAAGCCTGTCTCTTATCAGAACTTAATGAGAAACCCAACCAGTGAATATACCTGGGCTATTTTCAAAGCTTCTTCCATGTCATTGCGTTGCCAAGTGTTCTGCTAATTCCTCTCCCCATAATGTTCAGCGTATGTCTCACAAATTGGCCACAGATGCCGGGCTTCTACAAAGAGAAATACATTTTCTCAGCTGCAATGTGCCTGGCAAGCCCTGAATCTGAAGTCATTATTTATTTAATCTGCTCTCCTAACAAGCTTCTGACTCTCATTTTTGTCTCCCAGCATGTGTCCTCCTGATTTGTGATTGAATCTCAATAGTGCCAAATAGTACTGGAGTTAGAGCTGCCAGTATTGCTTTATTCACAATTTCTTCTCGATTTTCTCCCTGCTGCACAGCAAGGGTCTCTGGGTTCTATTTCAAAAAACACCTGGTGCCTTCACCACATTTTAGGCTTTTCTTGACACATGTAAGCATGTACTGAAATGTCCCCCGTGATTGGATTCGAAACCTACAGAAGTCAACTAGTTGTATAAAATGTTAAGATGAAAAATATTTAGGAGATATGAGCCCTGCTGTCTTATTACATTTACCACCATGTGGTGATGCATTATATATCTTTCATTAGCAACTATCTGTTTCACATGTCATTAGCTCTACAGCAGCAAAGATATGCTAATGTCTAACATTTGGACCGTCACACCAGATGAAAGTGAGTCTGGAAAGAGAAAGAGAAAGAGATTTGTAGTTTGTTGTTCACATGATTTGATATGCTGTGATATTGTGTAGATTGCCAGTGAGTATAATACCCTGGGTTTTGACTGGTCAAAAACCACTATATCCCGAATCAAATGGAAAATGTGAGCACTGTTGCAGAAAGCATGTTTTTCTACACTTCCCTCTTATCTCCCTTCCAAGCCAAGAAGCACTGACATGAGTTGTACATCAATTTAAGAGAGTGGATTTTTTTCTCTCTCTCTTTCTCTCGCTCCGTTTCTTTTTTCTTTCTCCCTCGACAGACAGCTATTGTGACATATTGGGTCAGTCAGAAATGAAAGATATTCATGCAGGCATGCAATACTTGTAATGAAGTCTCAGCTTGACCTTCTGCATGATTGATTCTGTAATTTACTTTTCTCAGGCAGCTCTCAAAATGAAATGATGTCATGTTGGACAAGTTTTAAATACCCATAATGCATCAGGAGGAATGGTGGAGAGGGGGTACGGGTCAGTGGCTGGACCGAACCGAGGGGGAGGGAACCTACTGGCCTCACAGTCTGAGGGGGAGAGATTTGTTTTTAAGTGGGGGTTAGAGGTTGGGCAGATAGATGGACTGAGTTTGCACACCACAGAGAGAGAAAGAGAGACAAGTGTGTTTGAGACAGGGCAGGGGAAAGAAAAACAATTTATCTTCATGCTATTATAGCCTTTACCGGCATTCAAAATTCCATTTTTCTCATTTGGCTTAAGCACAGACTTCAGCAGGTTGCTGAAAATGGAGGGGAAAAAAAATAAAATGATGTACCCGTTTAGAAGGCGAGTAAAGGAATATGTGCAGAGCACTGATAAACTATCTTTAATAGGACTGACCTTTCATGCTGGCGAAAGTTACTGGGGGATTCATCCTTATAATTACCATATAGATGATTTTACCCCTCTCCTGCCATGGAACATTTCCAAGAGCTCTGGCATTGATTGAATGGAAATTGAACTTGTTAACATTCTTTTCAGCCTGTTACAGCTTAGTACATGGTGCCACTGTTCATAAATCCACCCCCAAATTCTGATTTCCAATATCTTAAAGCACAGACTGGAGCCTGCTTTCAATGACATCAGTGTTGAGATTTTTATCACTCGGTGAATGCATAATGTTGCATTTTGCGTCCAGCTGCTGTGTTTATTGGCCTGCGTTTTATTGTGGAAAGGGTTTCACACATTGTCAATAGTGGGTTTTTTTTTTTTTTTTTCTCATCTGCTAGTTTTCCAAGCGCTTTATGTGGCTGTGTGTGGAGTGTTTGCTGTGTTAAGTGTGAACGTGGCCAACAATAATGTACAAAACAAGCTATTTTCTTTCTTTTTTCTTTTTTTTTTTTTTGCAGCATATTGTTGACAGCATTATGTTGTTGCCAGCATTTTCAGCCTTCACATTAAAAGCAACACAATGGAGAATATTACCAAATAAATTAACATTAGAAAGAGCCTTTATTGATCAGGGGGTAGATTTCAGCTTGTTAGCGTTTGAGCGTGCAAACACAGACAGACAGCACACCTACACACAGACCTGACTAAGGAGGGCACATCTGGCCACTGTGTACTCAAGATAAGGGCTTATGTGCAGATTTACGATGACTATCAAAATATCTAGTTAGATGTCTGCTGTGACTGCTGACAATACTGCAATCAAAATGCAAATGAGAAGCTAGAGGGACATAAATAAATATCCCGGTAGCAGATTCATATTCACAATCAAGGCAACTGTTACTTAAGATGATTTCTCTCTCTGTGTTATTAGCTGTTATCTTTTCATTCAAATCAGATGTGCTAATGCTGCTGTTTCACTGACGTAACTGCAATCATTCTTTTGTTGCATAGAATTGCAGCTACTCCAGTTATTGCTATCATATGCGATAAAATAAGACATTTAGCAGGCTGTTGAATGTGATATGACTAAGTGTTTACTGTGGTCATCAGTGCATCTTTTTTTCCTCTAAATGCACAACATCCAAAGGCCATTCAGAAGAAATCACCATATTCCAAACAAATGGCAGAATGGGCCATTGCTCTAAGTCAAAACTGCATCATTGCGATTGGGCAAAAGTGTTATTATACAGATGGCCACGACTAATGAGCTCAGTGTGTGCGTCTTTGATGTTCGCAGCGAGCAGAGAGCAAACTGCGAGCCATCGTGTTCTCAGTAATGAAGATGACAATAGCACTCGGAACATGGCGTGTTGCAGATATGTAAATCACAGCCATTTGGTCACAGGCTTGTTTATTGCAGCTTTTATTCGCGAGCAAACGGAAAGCTTCCATATTTCGAAGCGTTGCGACAATATGTCTTCAATTTCTCCCCCACCTTTACCTCACCTTTCGCAGAATCTTCCTCGCACATGTAAATATAAATCCGATCTCACTTCATAGATTGTATTTATGATAAGCAGTCGACGTGGCATATGAGAAAGAAATGGATTGTAGATCCAATATGTTTCTGTCTGAAATGGTGTTACAATATTGTTTTTGAAGACGGGCATTCATAAGGTTCTTTCAATAAAGCCAGGTCTGTGGGTTTATGATGTGTTGATGTTGGGAGAGATTGAGTTTGTGCTGCTGAATACCAGATGGATGTACCCAGGGAGAACAAATCACCTTTTCTGTTGTGTTCACGTCCCCTCCTCTGTTCCATGTCAGCTCTGCTGGCTCTCTGATCAGTCTTCCCTCTGGGGAGCTGGCAGTCCTTGTAATTTCATCCTCACCACAATCAATGCAAACATGTTGCATGCACCTTCTCCGTGACTCTTTCAAGAACCAAATGTTCTACCAGGAAAAAAAGTGAAAGAGAGTTTGAAAATGTTATTACATCGCACCCTGGATGCTGGAGGGGAGGGGAGTTGTCCAAAGCCCTTAAGCTTCATACCTTCAGCCAGTTAATTTATGGAGTTGATTATAGAGGAGTATTTCTCCCACCCTGGCAGTCAAACATGATCTATGAAAGGTGCCTCCTTCACAGAATTATAACCTTAAAGCATATATTCTTGCAGTGGCCTCAAACTAAACTGACATGTAGGTGCATGCGTGCATACAAACTGCAACTCGAACAGTCTTTTTATTGTGGCATTTGAAGTTATGTACCACAGCGCCAGAGAACTAAGTCCACTGTTCCCCTCAAGGGACCGGGCAGTCAAAAGCTGTGTCACAGATTTCCATACAATAGAGTTTTGAAATGAATCAACTGAGCTGTGTAGCCATCTATTACTGGCTTATAAAGTTGGCTCCTCGGGTGTCAAGATAATTTATCATGGCCTGTAATAGAGACATTTAAGACCCGGGACATAGTGACATGTGATCTGCTACATAACAATCCGCAGAATCCAATGACCCGATTTCCTCTCTGGTGCAGAGATACAGCTTCATGAGCTCTGTGCACTGGGCAGTCGGGTGTCATAGTGAGAACAGAGATATCTTTGAGCTGGAGAAATGAGGTGCAATTCTGTGCAGCCAGAACCTTGACAGCAGTGTGAAAGCAAAGGGAAAGGGATCAATAAAATATTACATATGATATTTATTTTCTTAACAAGCCTCCTTTGCTTTTGCATCAATTCCTTTACAGAATGTTGGACCGGGCCACCTCCGCCAGTACCCACCCAACCCAGCCATGGTGATGAAATCCATCATCAGCATGAACAGCCCCAATGGGATGTTATCACGGAATCAGCTGACCACCATCAACCAATCCCAACTCAACGCACAGCTGAGCCTAAACATGGCAGGACCAAACATCACCCATACTTCACCGTCACCGCCTGCCAGCAAGTCTGCCACACCGTCTCCCTCCAGCTCCATCAACGAAGACGACCAGGACGAAAGCAACAGGGTGAGCAAAGTTAGAAATCATTTGGATGACTGTATTATATGTTAATTGTAGGGAATAGGCTCCTAATTTTTTTTTTCATCTCTATCATCGTGATCATTCCAGGTCATTGGAGAGAAGCGACCAGCCCCGATAGATCCCACAAAGAAACCCAAGACTCCTAAGAAGAAGAAGAAGAAGGATCCCAATGAGCCTCAGAAGCCGGTGTCAGCTTATGCCCTGTTCTTCAGGGACACCCAGGCAGCTATTAAGGGTCAGAATCCCAATGCCACCTTTGGAGAGGTGTCCAAGATTGTGGCCTCCATGTGGGACGGTCTGGGAGAGGAACAGAAACAGGTACTACATAGTTCAATTATACAGGCTGGTGAAAAATGTCACTTCAAGCAGTTAACAGAAATTACAGAAAGTGTTGAAAAGTGACAGGAAACAAATGTGTACACAGTATGTGATGTGTTTAATGTATTGTCAATTGTGAAAGGAAGTATCTCTAATTCTAAAGATGCTGTATTTGCCCATTCACACGTACCTTTGTGTCATCACAGGTTTACAAAAGCAAAACAGAAGCTGCCAAGAAAGAATATTTGAAAGCCCTTGCTGCATACCGTGCTAGCCTGGTTTCAAAGGTGAGAAACTGTTTCTTTCTTTCACCTGAAAAAAAAAAAGTGTTAATTTGACGGAAAATATAATTAAATTTCTCAGAATCCCTTGAGTTACATTGTGCACTATGAAGTTGTAAAATACTCTTTTGTACAGACATAAACAACTGAAGCAACTTGAGATCCAGGAGCTATACAGTACACCTATCGAAACTGTGGCTGGATATTTAAGTTTGTTTTTTATTATATCCAGGCTGCAGCAGAATCAGCCGAAGCCCAGACTATCCGCTCAGTACAGCAGACCCTGGCCTCCACCAGCCTGTCCCCAGGCCTGGTGCTGCCCTCACCCCTCAACCAGCATGCCTCCATGTCAGCAGCTTCCCAGGCCCTCCAACAAGCCCTACCACGGGCCATTGCCCCAAAACCTCTGCAGATGAGACTAGGGGGCAGTCAGATCGTGACCTCAGTTACAGTCTCCCACCAGAACATGTCCTCTGGGATGCCACCGCAGATGCTCGGCCAGATGGGTGCCGGAGGGGGCATGGTGGCGGGCGCCCAGTCCACAGCGGTGTCTCAGATGAGCCCGCCGATGCAGCCGGTGCAGCAGCATGCAATGCAGCAACTCCAGCAGCAGCAGCAGATGCAGCAGCACCTCCAGCACCATCAGATGCAGCAGCAGCAGATGCATCACCAGCAGATCCAGCAGCAGATGCAACATCAGCATTTCCAGCACCACCTCCAGCAACAGCTGCAGCAGCACCACATGCAGCAGCAGCAGCAACAGCAGCAGCAACAACAACAGCAGCAGCAGCAGCAGCAGCAACAGATGCAGCTGCAGCACATGCAGATGCAGCATCAGCTTCAGATTCAGCATCTCCAGCAGCAGCAACAACAACAGCAGCAACAGCAGCACCAGTCCCAGTGTTCCCCACCCCAGCACTCTCCTGGTACTCCCCATTCAGTGGGAGGCTCTGCATCGCTCGGCAGCCCCCAGCCAGCCCCACAGCAGCAACCACACCCCTCCCAAATCCAGGCCCACGCCCAGGTCCTGTCCCAGGTCAGCATTTACTGAGCCAAATGGAAATCCTATCTCAAAGAACAGGAATAGAATAAAAGCATCATTCCATGTTGCTTTTCTAAGTTGCACTTAAGAAGTGTGTAAGATTTAGAATGTTATACAAAGAACTTGTCCATTGTTATAGACGGATATGCACACGCGTGTACAGGGGGTGAACATCCTAACTGGGTTTTTGTCTATAAAATAGGCTTAGCTTTGACAGAAGCCTGTTAGGGCGAGTGCCCAGTGATTGTTTATTTGTTTGTTTGTGAGGTCTTTCAGTTGTCATTTTAAACTGACTGGGCACACAATATGGTGAAAGACGCATGTCTTTCACTGTTTTTATTTAACAATAAAGCTTTATTTATGAGGCCAGAGTTGTCAGTTCAGCGCAGAAAAGGACGTTTTGAATGCGGTTCAGCAAAAGCATTTCTATCAGCTCTTGCCTGGACTGAGTGACTCACAGGATCCTTACTGGAAACCAGTAACCCACACATCAGTCTTTGTTCCCACACTGGCCAGTATATAGTGAGACTTTCTTTACTCCAACCTTTGTCTTTCACTCATCGCTCCTGCAGATGTACAACATTGGTGTGGAGGAAATGGCAGATGAAATCATCACACGTGGAAAGCCGTGTGATATTTGAAGACATTTAAATCATGTCACAAACGCAGACAATGACTTGAAGAATAAGGGGAACTGAAAAGAGAAAGTCTTAGGATGCAGACCTCTGGATGAACAGACTGAGACAGAAACTGCCATAAATCATTTATTTCATCACATCATCAAACTGTAGCTGTAATCTGCTGTACATGTTTTGTAGAGTGGGAAGAGACCTCCTGTATCCAGTAATCTACCCTTCAGATGATTTGCCTAAAAGCGTGTAACTGGCACGCCACACCCCCACACCCCCCCCAAAAAAATCTTCTTTAATCTATTTGTTTTTACTTCAGATGTTTAACAATTAAATTATGTTTTTATTTTGTGTAACAAAGGGGATATTTTATGGTAAATACAAATGTCCAGATCAAGGCAGATGGTTTGGGGATTGATGTATTTTTACTCTGCTCCTTGATACGTCATTGTTTTAAAAAATGGAAAAAAAAAGCTAGCAGAGCCAGTTTGTTGCACTGCCAAAGCCAACTGAAAAGGCATCGGAGGTATTTTTTGCCAGCTGTACAGAAGTCCCTGAAAAAAAAAAGAAAATGTTGTACATTTTTCATATCACCTGTTGTAAAGTTTTAATATGTGAGGCTTTAATTAAAACATTGTTAAACGACCTGTGGATTGCTATATCACATAGTGCATTTCTGCTCTTTTATACTTTTTTATGAGTTACAATAGCAGCAATTAATTTTGTTTGTATTTTGCTTACAAAACCAACTGCTTTGAAAAACTGTCCATAGAATAAATGCATATCGGTATGGAGTTCTTGAAGGTTGTTTTCAGCTCACTATCGGAGAAAAAAAAGTAATTTAATGTTTGAGTTTGTGCTCGGCCATGAATCCAGAGACATTCCATCACTAATATGATAGTAGCCATAATTTTGTATGAAGTATTATATATTTCTTTGTGTCTCTGTTCAAAATTAAACTATCAATCACAAAATATTTATTTGAAGGAATCGGTTTATTTCAAAAGCTTTATCAGCCCTGTGAGGTATTTCTTCACATCTCCTTGTTAGCTATTGAAAATCAACTGATAAATATCCATAGCACTCAGTTCTTTATGAAATATTAAAAAAAAACAAATTTGTATGTTTTCTATAAGGGAAAAAAAATACTTTGCAGGGGCATTCATGTTGGCGTGATTATAGTGTGTGCTGTCTCTCAGTGATTTGAATGAAAGTCCATTGTAACTGTGTGTAAAAACAGTGTTGATACCGGACAAGGTCAGCATGTAACTGGTACTTGTCTCAATAACAGTCCCCTTCTCACACACCAGTGCATTGGATTCTGCCTCTTTCTTACTCCCTTCAAAATCGCTTCATTTCCAAGACATCCCCAGGGGTTTGCTGAGCTCCCCTGAATAAAATGGCGAGTGGGGGAGGGAAGGCAGGCAAACAATAATTATCATATCTTCACAATAGGCTGTGAATCCACTGGCCCAGGGAAGGGTCTTTTTTATTCCAAAGGCAGCTGAGACATTTTAGACATGGGTTAATGTTAGTTACAAATTAGTGGAGAGAATCTGTGCTTGTGTGATAGCAGCTTGATAGAATTTTCAAATTTTGGTTTGTTTTCAATTAGTTAGTTTTAGGAAAGCATTTGTAATTTGGGCCGAGGCCCTGCCGTCGCTGCTGCCGCCGCGGTGATTGGCTCTTCAGCTCGGTATGGAAGCGATGCCCATTTCTCTGCCGTGATTAATTGCAGCATCTGTCCTGTCAGAAGCCCGAGTGAAGAGGTCTGCAGGAAAACTGCAAATAAGCGCTGGCAACAGTCTTAAAGTGCTTATGATGAAATGAAAATTAAAAACAGCAAGTGCCGTGCATGACCTGAATCTCAACGCAGGGGGAAGAAGAGGAGAATGTGAGAGCGGGTGTCCATGGATACCAAACACATGCTTTAAAAACACACAGTAATGAGGCTCTGGGAAATCGCCGTTATTATTCTGAACAGATTCACAGCAGAGCCCATTAATAATGCATGGAGCTCCTTGTTATTCCATAACCCCTCAGTACTGCGGTCACTGTGTGTACAAATATCTCACAGCCAGGGTTGGAGTTATGGGACTCTGCAATAAAAAGGTTACAGATATTTTCAAAACACTGCTATACACACACACACACACACACACACATAATTTACAAGGATAACACACTGCTCCTCCTATAATGGGGATTGGTTTGATTTGAATAGGTGAATAAATAAATTTCACCTGCTTGGTGCTGTTGTTTCTGCAAGACAAATATTTTTTTTCCAGAGTGCAATATGATATGATCATAGAGGCATGAAGCAATCAATATCACCATCTCTTCTTTCTTTCTGTCCTCATCATTAACTACCGCTGATGAAATGCATGAAGGGCACTGTGACATTAATATGTCATTTGAGTAACGCAGTGATGAGGTGACCTAATTGTCCTCCTCCTCCCCACTGAGGTCAGCCGCTCGGCACTGTGCCGACGATGACTAAGGAGTCAGATGTGGAAGCTAAGGGATTCTGTATTTTAATGATTTATTTGGCTCTTTTGTTGTTTTCCCGTTCATCGCACAGATACAATGTGAGCGTAACAAAAGCCCTGCTGACACTGACCATCTGACCGTCAGACCCACGCTGCAGCCAATCTCACAGTCTGGACTCAGGTCGCAGATGTAGGACCTGCCACTCTGCTCTGATACTACACTTTGTCTTTGTAAAAAAAAAAAAAAAAAAACAAGGCAGTTTTTCTGACAGGACCTGGTCCGGGAAAGTGCACAGACAACTGACCCTACAAGTCCAAGGCCAATCCGTGTTTACAGGGAGGAACTCAGCCTCCAGTCAAATGGCTGACTCTGTTTCTTCGAGGCATTCTTGACCTTGCAATGATGAGCTTTGTGAAGAGAACTATTGACCTCTGAGATGAATAGTGAACTTTGTTTGGGGGGCTGTTGGCTGGCTGGACTGTTGACATCCCTGACCAATGGTAACGTTTGTTTAGAGAACTTTTGACCTGCCAGACTAAAGGAGCGCCATAGACGATGCCTCTGAGCAAAACTAATGGTATATTCAGGGGGGTTTGTATAAATATTATGATACCCTCGCACAACCTTTCTGATAGTCTTGTCTAAATCTTTGACTTTATTTCTGTTTATCATTAGTTTGGTGAGTTGATTTTGCAGATAAATCGTAATTTAAATAAACAATTAAGACAGTTCTCATTTTATGAATTATGGGGGAAAAAATACTGATAATAAATACAAATTTGCCATTGTCCAGAAAATATAAACCCTAATCATCTACGATAAGATATGTGCTCTTTTGCTTCCTCTCCTTGTTTTTCTTCTCTCGCAGTCACATGCACATGCAACATGCAAACTCACACATACACACATTTTCCATCCTTGGATTTCTGCTCAATGATGTTGCCTTGGTGATGCAGTGATTCAGCCATTAGGTTCACCCCCACCTCCCCTCTTTGGTTGAATTCGGTTATGGTCTAATCTGGCAGTCTTTTGACCTGCGTCAGCCTGTGTACTGCCATGCTATCACAAATCTGATACAACCTTTCTATTATACAGAAAACCACATACTGCAAGGACTGATACTGCAATTCTATGTTTACTAGAGGAAGTGGTGTTGCTGTTGATGACTGTAAATAAGCCCATTTCCTGCAAATGATTAACAGTATGTAATTATAATCAGAGGACTGGCATGGATCTGTGGTTACCTGCTAATCAATCAGTCATTTATTTGTCACGTGGAATTATACAAGTTACAACTCCAGTGAAATGTGATCCCATCAGCTCTTCTAACTTGTGCGCTGTAATTTAGTCCTTTTTTGCATCTCCTTATATTGTTGGGTGCTGCTTCATAAATGTCAGATGGTTCTAGTAACCTGGTATCTGGTTGTGGAATGATTTAACTGTTTACACATCAGCACTCCAATAACAGGGCCGTATGGTTGCTGCCCTCGAAAATACAGCACTAGTCTGCAGTAGCTTCTGAATGGCGTAAAGCAGTGGTCCACAGCAGGAATAGGACAGCACCTCACATTTCCACCAACACACCAGTCCTTATTGACTGTAAAGCACACACCTCCTCTCTTTCTCTCATCAGAGCAGGGGTGTAAATAAAGAAAGACACTGCAACTGCACTGGAGCTTTTAGAGTGTAGTGGCCTATAGCACAAGCATACCCCATCACAGGGAAAGCAAGCCTTTGACAAAACTAATTTTAAGTTGTAGTGATAACATTCCTTGTCACATAATATATAGAAGGGTTACTTTATTGTGGTATATAAAGACTCAAAAATGCAAACCTATCTCTATCACGGTGTAAAAAAAACCAAAACAACGAGTCAATACCAAGCAAATAAAAGCAAAATTATAGAATTATTCTACACATGCTATAAAAACGATTAACAAAATATTAAAAATTATTCAATGAAATGCCTATTTTCGTTTTTCTTTGGTGGTTATGTTAACTGCAGATGTAGTGATGACTGCTGGGTATGTTTTTGTCCAATCTTAAGTCTCTATTTTATCACCTGACAGGATGATAAAACTGCAGCAAGGTCTTGCGCAAAATCCTCCCAATAAAGAGAAACAGCGCACACTGAGGCAAGCTCAGCCAGCAGTCAGGCCATTTACACACAGAAGCGGTTTCAAGAAAAGACAGGAGAGAGAAGAACAGGAGGAGAGGATTGCAAAGCTCCTTAAACTAGATGCTTTTCTTACAAACAGTCGCCGGCTCATGGACAAGCCCCTCGCGCTACCCTCAGTGTGTATCAACAAACATGCAGCAGGTAGGCTAACGTTAGCAGCAAGCTATATAACAATGGTATAAATAATCGTAACGTTTGGCTTTTGAGTTGGATGTAAATTTTAAGTCAAGATATAGTTGTATTATGTAGGCTAAGTTGTAGGTTGCTGATACATTAATGTCTATACCAGGTGGATAGCCAGTGCATAAATTATTATGGTAAGCTAACTAATAGTCTAGTAGAAGCTAGCTGTTCCTAGCATTAGATATCCGTTATATTTACATACTTTTCCTTGCAGGCCTAACCAGTCAGAGACAGAAGCATTCAAATAGGTAAGTACAATTGTCTTTTCAGGGGGATTTTGGGTATCTGTTGGGCCGCCGTGCCCCTGTTTCTATGGTTGTTATTATGTCAGGTGTCTGCGGAGCACCTGTGTGATTGTGTTTGTGCTTTTGTGGCTAAACTGTGTGCGTGCTGCTGTAGCTGGCAAGTTTTCGGGACTTGGTGTTGTTTGTTGATAAGTATTGCAGCTCTCTTCTGTCTTATCTACTGTACTGTTTTGCCTTTATGTTGAGGAGTGCTCCTGTGGTGAGGTTGTTGGACTAAAAAAGCCTGAAAAAGTCTGCAGTCATTTCAGCAGACAGTGAAATGAACAGCTCCTCTGCTCTCAGCTGCTTGTTGTCATGTTTGTGAACTTTGACTGTCACAGCTCTATCCATGCTTCTGATCACTTTCTCTTTGACCTCTGTGCTCTGCAGATACAATAGCCCAGGTAACACATTCCCACTGTAAAAGCCAACACATAGTTGTTACTGTATATATGTGCCTATCTGTTGTGCATATCTGAGTGTTTGTGTGTGCTTTGTAGTCTGCACTGGGGTCCGTCGTTACTAACTTGCCACTGGTTACATTGTTGAATGGTCCAGGATTTTGCAATTTTTAGGTGAATCAATTGATATCACAGTTTCTGATATCCTGCCGGTAACTGATGCAGCTTGTCCTGTTTATTTTCCAACACCTCCATGTTTTCATCAGTGTTTACTGATGTTTGATTTTAAAACCTTGACCTGGCTAGATTACAGCTAACTAGAAGTCGGCAGAAGGAGATTATACAGATTGTTGAGTTGATTTCTTCATCTCAGTAATTGATATGCAGCCACATGCCACCACCGTCCAAAGCCAAACACACAAAATCACCACCAACACTTATAAATATAGTCATAAGAACCTGAATTTAGCACAAATATAGGACAAATTAAGCACACATTTAGCACCGAGAGTGGACTGGAAACATCTGCACATTTTTGTAAAGCACCACTTCTGAATTTTGCAATGAATGGAAAACTGCTGCAGATGTGATGTAAGTAAAGAAACTACTAACCGTGTGATTGTTTTGAAATGCCTCAATCACAACTCAAATACTCAAATAGGATTTTTTCTTTTTAAATGCTAATGCCTTGCATTTGAGTGTGTATTGTACAGTTGAGCTCAAGCTAGAACAAGGACAGATAACCTAACCACCATCATGCTGCTGTCAGCGTCATAAAGGTCATGGAATAAACATCTAAAGCCCAAAGAAAAACTGTTTATTGGAAGCAGTTGTCACCGTAACAATAACAGCAGTGAGCATATGAGGAGCTGGTTTGTTTCAGACTATTATGCTTCACTCAGAATGTTATTGTGCATTGTCAGTATTTTGCGGACCAAATGCATCTGGAGCATTCATTCTCTGCTCAGTTATACAGTCGCTCTTAAAAAAAAAAAAAAAAAAGCACAGCAAGCTGTCAGTGATTTGAGAAAGCTTTCTTTATTGTGACAGATCATCATGCCCCAGAGGTTGACAGATGTCCCTGCATTGTATGGAAACGATTGCAGTCTCTTTTTATTTGGACTTGGTTTAAAAATGTAAAAATCCAGCTCGCTCTCCCCCTGCTGCCACCGATTTTATTTCATCAGTATTTTATAGGCTTTGTGTTCAGCAGAGGATCCCAACTCTGAAATTGCCTTTTATTGCAACTTACTTAGCCTGTTAATATAGGCTATTACAGAGCCAACATGTTTCTATGGCAACAAAACTGATAAAGTGTACCAGGAGACTGGAGTGATAGATTACACGTGCATGCTGTGTCACATCCAATTAACTCAAACTGACTGTACACCACATTATGCCACGACTTGCAGGAAAATCAATAAATATGGACGGTACCCAACAAGGTTCCCCCTCTGTTTCTTTCTTTCATCCCTTATGATGGCAGGGAAGCCAAGACAGATCATGCCACTAGGATGTCCCTGCTGCTACAAGAGGCAGGTGCTGTGTAGACACCATTCAAAACTTGGCCTATTCAGTCCAACTCCTCTAACGCTCCATTCATGCATAGCAAAACACCATCTGCTCCTGTTTTGCCCGGAGCAATCACAGCTGACCAAAAAAAAAAAAAAAAAAAAAAAATCCATGATAACAGCTGTTGCCAAACAAAAGCCAAACAAAAGGGGGTAGGAAAAGGTTAGAAACAAGTTCGACACCAAAAATTACTCATTGGAGAGGGCGAAGGAAAACATTTACTCTTGGTAATAGTCAGGGAAATGGGATGCCATCCAGCAGGGCGACGGGGAAAGGGTTAAACATGAGCCGTTCAATCTGCAGTCTTGGCAGACTTGAAACAGTACAGGATCAGGTGATAATAGATTCAAGCTGAGGATGATTTTTTTACACAGTCAGTTCTCAGGGTGCAGAAGCAGAGGCAAATGAGCCATAGAGCCTCCTCTCAGTGTACGACTGCTGTCTGAAGTGCATGCAAATGGAGAAACACACGTAGGCTGTCCAGGAGCAGCGTACTTACTATTCCTTATACTGTACACACCTGTTGGCATAAGAAGGTTACTGTATTTTTTTCAATAGCAGCAACTTGTGATTATTTTGTCTTTATCAGTTCGTCTGCAGATTGGCTTTTTGATTAATTGTTTTTACTGTGAAATATTTTACCATCACAGTTTTTACAGCTCATTTGAACCTATTTAAAAATTGCTTTCTACTGTGGAAGAAGAAGTACTTTAACTTTCAATAGTACTGTATATGTAGTTAAACCACAATACAAAAATAGCATGAAAAAGTTTTACCTGAGTAAAAATTTAAGAGTATAATCAGAAATGTGTTCTTTAAGGTCCAGTGTGTATGGGATATAGGGAGATATGTTACCAGAAATGGAATATCATTTTCATACCTATGTTTTCATTAGTTAGTGAGACTTTTTGTGTTTTCAGTGCCTCAAAATGAGTTATTTACATCTTCATACAAAACAGGTCCTCTTCCACTGAGTCCGCCATGTTATTTTACAGTTGCCCAGAATGGACAAATCAAACATCAGCTCTATACTGTATAGGGCCAGTTTTTTTTTTTTTTCTTTTTGCGTTTTCATGTCAGCCACCACAGTTTCACATGCTTGGCACACGGGAAAGGTTTCAGTTGGTTGCAATCTGCAACCTTACCTCTAGATGCCACTAAATCCATCCTTTCAGATTTTTGTTTTTAATTATATAATTGGTTAATTATCATTAATTCATTGAAATATAAAAAGTGTTTTAATGTAAGACTTGTAAGAATAAAATGATCATATTTAATGAACTGAAAATATGTTTTTTATACATACAAAACATATTTTCAGTTCATTAAATATGATCATTTTATTCTTACAGGTAAAATCTTAATCTGAAAAGTAACTATACAGCTGCAAAATCGCTAAAATAATTTGAATACTTACAAAAGTATAAGTATGTGAAGTTTGTACTTATGATTCTTTGACTAAAGTAAATGCACTTTCCACAGATGGATTCCTATAATTGACAAAGAATTATTTACTTTCGAGAAGATGTAACCCGTTGCTTTTACTCAAAGAAATGATTACCCTTTTAACGTCCACAGTGACATGCCAGTGAAAATACAGACTTCATTGCATTTATTTACCTTACTAACAGTATTGCAATATAAATAATCGCATTAAAAGAGATTATACAAATGATCCCAGACAATCACGTACAAACAGGAAAACTTTAATGACAATGATTTTAAATGCCTGCTGTGTTGGAAAAAATGTATACAATCAACAACAACAGGGATAGAAACAAACATTGCATTGAGATAAAGAATAGAAATATCTGTGACATTGCTTCGGCAAGGCTTATAGTTTCCGCTCACCCCTTCTTTATGCTGCATTGTGATGTGATTGGCACCCGTTCCTCGACCCTGTGAGGCCTAGCTTGATCTAATGTATGGCCGCTGACCTGGGGGAGGGGCCGCGAGCGAAGGTGAAAGACCAAACAGCTTGCATGCCTCCAGACCTCAGCTGCCCATACAGACTGTGAGCTGTAAAACCACTGTTTGAGCCACATAGACGTGTCTAAGCATCCACATACAAAGCCAATAGAAAGTCAAACATACCGGCGGTTAAACAGCGGTCTGAAGAAGAACAAAGTTAAAGTGTAAGAAGGAGAAGAGGAGGGAGGGGATCAGTAAATGATGATGATCTTACCCATTGTCCCCATGGGGATAATTAAGTTTTATCTTATCGTACCTTATGCTGACTATGAACAGAGCTGGATCTAATTGCATTTTGGCATAATTCATAACATTAAAATAATTCCTTAACCTCACAGTACCAGATGGTCGGGTATGTTTTTGCAGTTATAAAACAAGTTAATTTGCAGAGGAGCTTCAGACAGTCAGTGCTTCAGTAAATGCGTCATGTTTCTGTGATGTGATTAATAAGTTGAGTGACATCACGTGAATTTTCAGATGCTAACTGCAGGAAGAAGCACTATAATTATTGCTGGACATGATTTGCACATGTATTTTTAAGCAATTTGACTATGAAACATGCAAATCTCCAGGCTGGACCTTGATGCTGCGAGAGATTTCATAGGCGGGGCTTTTATTTATAAACAGAAGCTCCTGTGGCAGTTGATCAGTCAATTTGCCTAACAAATAACTCTCCAACACATTTTCAGTTGGCTGCACACGATGGCCTCTTTGTTTGTGATACCATTTCAAGCAAACTGGAACCAAAACAGGAACGAAAAAAATATTTTATTTGAAAAAATGAACGATGTTTGGAGAGAGAGCGGACAGCTGCTGTTTAAGGTCACGTCCTGAGCTATGAACTCTGGCGAGCAGCTTAACGTGGCTGTGTGGATGCCTGGACAGTGTACAGTAGACTTGTAATGAAGAGGGGAGAGACAGGACAGAAGACAGGCTCCAGCCTCACGCCATTAGAGGTGATTTGTCTGCCAAACTGATCCCAGTCCCAGTAGTTTTATCAGTTTAATGCCCAGGCAGCGTTCATTATTTCTTTGCCGGGAGGGTCAGCCTCTCTTCAGCAGAACAAGTGTGGGTTGTGTTTCTGTCAAAGAGGGAGGGGGGTTAGTGCTTGACCCGCAAAGCCATTCAGCTCTCAGAGTGATCCATTGTTTGGGTCCTCTCTTTGTTCAGTGCCTGCAGAGAGAGAAGGGGCCAGTTAAAGGGGAGGGAAGGAGCAGAGCTGGGGTCTCGCTGGGTGCCAGGGGTCTGCACTTACCCTCAACACATTCTCACCTTCAGTTCTTTTAGTCCTAAAAGGCCACGCAACCTAATTTTTATTTATTTGCACCAGTGTTTTTGGCACGCACACACACATACTGAAGACCCTGCACTTCAGACTAACACTACAGGTCAGGGTTTGCTATATGCAGCTGAAATATTTAAAATACTGACACTTTCTTTGCATCCAGCCAAGCACGATAGAAAAGAGCAGGTCAGCTCTGTGTTGTTTTTACTATTGTGAAGCCACTCAAAGAGTATAAAGGTGTTTGAAAAAGCAGAGTGGTCTCACTGATGTAAAAGTTTGATATAAATTGCAGTGACATTAACATGGAAGAGCAGCAGAAGGTTAAGGAACAGTTGGCCCTGCATCAGACAGATTTAGTATTTTATGGCCAAGTTTGTGTCTGTGGATTTTGCCTCCTTGCAGCTTTTAATTAACAGCCCCATAAAACCAAACAGTAGATTTAAAAGGTTAATCTGCAGAGATACAAATGATAACTTCTCAGATATTAATGTGATGAATTTTTTCGTATGAAAAAATGATGGGAAGTTCACAAACTATTGTGTAATTTCAACTCATCAAGTACTGGCTATTTAATCCATATGCAGTTTGCTGTGAAGCACTCTTACATGGTGGCTCCAAGATCAAAGTTCTCCTATTGTTGGTGTACGTTTTGTTGGTTAAGTCTGCCCCTATAGATGTATTTATATCTTGATATATATATATATATATATATATATATATATATACCAGTACGTGGATGTGTATATATGCAGTCATTGAATGAAACCCAACTATTTCTCTCAATGCAAATAACTTATAATATTATAATTAAAGTGGTCACTGGGCTAAATATTACACGATTCAGGGCATAAAAACTAAAAAAAAAACTGCACTTGGCAACTTGAAACCACCGCTTGAAAGTCGTGCTCTGCAGTTAGTGCCAGAAACTGGTGACAGGTGGTGGATTTTTCTTATGTCTTTATTGTTGCAGCATTAATAGTTTTTAAATGTCAGTTTCTTTAAGGTTAGTTTCATTTTCATTTGCAAGGCTCTAACTATTATTTGCCTGTGCAGTTCTATTTAGCAGTGGCAAAGTTACACCAAAAAAACACCCAACAGCACACTCACATAATCAGCCCCAATAGGTACAGACGGGTTTTATTTACACATGAGAGACAGACTGTTTCATTCTGACATTAGAAACCTACAGGGATTTTTTTGCTGCTGCCACTGTGCGGTAACTCAAGCACCAAGTACTGTACACATCCATGTACTGGTAGAAAATACCTTATAAAATCTTACATAAACTGCAGTAGCACACGTTGTCCAAATGCTGAAATGTCCTTGTGGTCTGGTTTACGTTGGACAAACAAATAAAGGCTTTAAAGACTCCTATTTCGAAACCCAAAACTGCAATATGCACACAAAACATAGACAGTGCTATTGCCCAGCACTATACACAGGCTAATCATGGCTCTGCAGCATCATTAAAATTCTGGAGAATTAAAAAAGTGTCACCCTCTCCTAGAGGTGGTGACATTGTTAACTCACTGCTCTGCAGAGAGGCTTTCTAGATTCACACTCTAAACACAGCTAAGCCTTTGGTTTAAATGAAGAACTGCATTTGTTTCCTGTGATTGGTTACATGTGATTGATGCAGTACCTGTACCTTTAATGCCTTTAATTTGTATCTTTAGAGATACCTGCGTCTCTTTGTTCAGGCTGAGATTGTGGTGTGTGGGGTGTGGCATCCACAGTGGCAACTCCCACTTGTGTATTGTCCAATAGATTTGAAATCCTTACCTACCTATTATGCAATGTGAATTGCTCAACTGATCTATGTTCACTTTTTATATGAGTGTTCCTGTTTGTCTTTGCCCTTTCTGGCTCTGATGAAGACACAGTGGTGTTGAAACATTAGTCTGTTTGCACAGTAAAGGCTGCAAACTGGTCAGTGTGTTCCAGACCTTTCCTTCTCCCCAGGAAGGTTTCATTTACACACCATCAGTGGGAAATACAGATTATATTTGGGGAAAAAAAATTTGCATCTGTCATCATCAATAGTAGTAGTAGTAGTAGTAGTAGTAGTAAGAGTAATAAATCTCTAAATCAGTTCTCATCCACACTTTATCATTAATTAAGGAAACAGATCACAAATATCTCATGTCAAGCAGCTATTTAAAAAAGTTTCCCATTTCCAGCTTTATCTCTCCGTCAGTTGCGGTTGTGCAGCCAATTATCTTTGTTTTGCACACTGAAGTAGTATTATTTCCTCACATAAAACCTTTTCAGTGTTTGCTTTAAGGCACGAGTTTACTGCAGTGATATTGACAACAACAGAGCAGATCAGGTTCATCTTATCATGTCAGACAAACTTTAGTTGCAGTGGCTCATTAACTAAAGGAGGCAAATAGTAGCTACAGCTATTTACAGTGCACAGCTTTAAAGCTGCACAAAATAAATGCTGAATGGTTGATATCTTGGAAAGGAATCCACAGGCTATAAACGGCATCAATAAAAGCAAAGTTAAAGGGAAAGACTTGTTACTCTCACACAGGTGTTTTCAATTATTCTGGCTGATTAGACCTGTGCTCGGGTTGCAGTTGGGTGGAGCAATGCCGGGGATTACTTCAGGTCACCATTACACATTAGAGATGGCAAAGGGGAAAGCTGTCCCGCCCTAACAGGTGCAACAAACTAACAAACGAGCAAGGGAGATGTCAATCAATCCAAGTCAGGACACACCCACAGAGAACTGGAGAGAGGTCTCATTAAGTGAGTGAAATACCTGTGTGCTTGGAATAAAGCTGTGCAGGGACTTTGAGCTACATTATCAGCAAATTGACTGAACAGACTAGTCATCTTCAGACATAAGTAGCTCATATCTCATAACAGTGCCTAAGTTGGGGCCAGCGTCGTAGCCATTTGGGAAATGAAAGTGCTAATAGTCTCAATACTAGACTCAGAGCTTCTTTCTGTTTCCATCGTACTTATTTTGTTGATAAGTACCGTGTAACTTTTTTGCTCATAACTTAATAAGCATTGTATTTTTTTACTTTTTCTTTTTATGTTTATCTTTTTTGTTCTAAGATGCCAAAACAGTAAAATGTCCATCAAGGTGAATGAAATAGTCTATTCTATCTAATTTTGTCCAATCTTGACTTGATGTACTCGCCCCTGCTATTCTGTTCTCACTGAAACTTACTTCTCCAACTGAAAAAAAATAAAATACAATAAAAAGGTATTGATGTTTTGAACAAGAAGGTCAGTTTATCACAATATGTTCTTGTGACAGAGACGTCTTTTACATAGCTGTCTGTAAACCTTTCCTCTTTTGTGGAGAAGTTTACACTCAGACAGAGGAGGGTTAAATTAAAGTGGATATTAAAACACCGCTGCCTCCATTTGGAAAACTCTGATTGTCCGTTACCTCAAAGGTAAGCACTGTCAAAAATGACTAAAGTTGAACTTGAAAAAAATGCATGATTTGACTTTGCCCCTTGAATCACACAATTGTGGTGATTCTATTAAAATGAAAGTATTTTACTGCAAAATGTTTGCCATCGTCACCAGCCCTTTTGTCATATGCAGTTAGGTCAGTCCTCGCCTTTAGGCTCCAGTGTTGCCTAACTCAACATTGTGGACAGTTTGGCAACCCTGAAGAGATGAGTGAGAGATTCTATGCAAACACATGCTGCTGAAATCAGCTTAAGCGGTGGGTGCAGTCAGATTGTCTAGCTGCTCTTTTAGGTGATTTGGGGACTGGCTGCTGGTTGGACTATTTATCATACAAGTCCTAATGTGCTAATTCTGTGTTCATAATCTGAGGCAGCATCATCGATCAACTTTGCTTTGACAGGCCCCACCCCCCGCCTCCTCTCTCATAGGCTGTTCTCATGCATAAAGGGGTCATTTCTTCACAATGTCCTAAATTCACAATCTCACTCCGGAACAATACAAATGAGCTTGCTCTGCCATTGTTGATTAATGGAAAATCACATCCCCTCATTCTTTTTTTTTTTTTTGGTTATTAAAGGACACATCTATGTTTTAGATGAATGGGGTTTGTAGAAGAGATGCACCCCTCTGCAGTTCTTTTATGTCTGTTTTACCCCTTTGAAAGAAGTGGAGAGTGAAAAAGAAGACTATTTTTAGTGCTGGCTCATTGCAAAGAATGTCTTAATATTTGTGAGGTTTTATTCATTCACAGCTTGAGAAAGACTTGCTGTAAGCATTAAATTAAGATTTTTTTGTTTTGTTTTATTCATATTCATATATACAGCACAATCACAATGCTTAATACGGCATGAATAGTGAACACGCTCTGATTCGGGAGAAATTAAAGGTGACACAGCTAATTCAGCAGGCAGACATCAGACATGAGTGCTTGCTTTGACCTTTTCCATGACTATGAGAACAGAGTAACTCACAAGGGGAACTGTATTAGAAAATAAATGAAAGGTCTCGGTGGAAAGGTCAGGACACATGTTTCTGTGATGTGGAATAAAGTCTGTTTATAGCTAGGTTTGGCTGGCTGCACCTCAATACAAAGAATCCTCAACAAATCAAGTCTTATTCAGCCTCAGTGAAATACTCCCTGCATACAGTATGTGATCATGCCTCAGGAATTTGTAAAACATCCTGTGGTGGATGAGTTAAGGCTGAAAATATTGACTTACATAACTGAAATATTTTAAACATTGACTCTTGACTTTCTTTTATGTTTCATAAGATATGACCAGCATCGGTGGCTTTATAATCCATCAAAGTTGGAGCAAAGCCTGTGGTTCTGCACGGGTTTATACTTGTACAGTTCACATTTCACTTACCATTGGTTGTATTGTTGATGAGATAAGAAAAAATCAGGAAGTGATTTGTTAAAAATAACAGACTCAGAGACAGTGTAAAAGACAGCAGTGTGTCTGACTAAGGTGAATTTTAGGGAAACTGAGCTATCCATAATGACCATGAAACAGCATGCAGGATATTCGGGGGACAGTGCAGGCATGTCCCTCAGTGGAGAAAAGCCTGATTCTTTCAACCTACTGTAACTCAGACAGAACTAAATTAATTCAGGAGCGGTTCATTTGATTCATCTTTGTATAAATGTCACTTTTGCAGCCTACAGCTACTCTAGTGCTGACAGCAATATCATCATAGAACGAGATGGACAGTGGTGTAGTTCATATTTTTACTACAGTAAAACACTGTTAGCTGCATCATTTTCAGTCTCTCTCTGCAAAATAATAATGAAGCTTGAAATTTATTTTTCAATGTATACAATGTAAAATAGAGGAACACATAGTTTCATCCTTATTTAATCAAATCAAATTGATTTGGGAGACTTGGGGAGTCTGGAGTAAAACCTTACATCCATATTAACTGTACCCAGGGAAAAAAAAGAGAGGGAAAAAACGAGATTCATAAAAAAGGCACCATATGCCTGTCGAATGTGGGTCTGTGTTGTAACTGTTGCAGTAGTTCACACCACTGCGGCACAGTGTTTGGCACAAATGGAAATTGGAGTCTGTCTTATGTACTGAGATCCAAGGGGAGGGGGATAAAAATACCAGCCAAGGTTTGCTGCCTTTGGTGAATCTAGAATTCCAAAATTATACATATGCCATTTTAATAAGATGACGCCTATTTTATGCAGTTGTGTACTGCATAATTAAACCTATTTTTACCATAGCAACTAACTTAAACCTGAATTTATTTTCTGACAGGGTAGAGGAGTACAGCTGTGACATGTTACTTATGAACTAAGTACATACAAGTACATATAAAATACAGTTGCTAATGTACTCATCAAGCAGACACAAAGAAATAAAAGTATCACCTGACAGCGCATTTTCCAGAGGAAATTGTTGGCATTATACATTTATGCAAACCATTGATATGTTGCAGTTGCATGTTTTTTTTATGGAGCATTACCTTTTCTAATGTGACGTGGTATATGAGTTGACTTTGTCATTAGGAGGTTTAGGGGATGGTGGATGATGTAACACCTTGGCGAGATGGCTGCCAAGCTACAGCCCACCACTCAAGACCAACAAACAGCAAAACTAATTGTGATTTGAGAGTCACGGCTGTGTTTGCAGCAGCTATTTAGGCACCAAATGTTGGTGTGTTGTAACGATTAACACTGTAGAGGTGGCACTAAAATTGGTTGGTCTGGAAACAATACTGCTTTTTCAGTTGGGATTGTGCCCCCAGAATCGAGTATTTTAAGCCAAAACATAATCTCTTCCAAACTGTAACCAGGTGGTTTTGTGCCCTAAACCTAACCTCATGTCAACTGAAGCATTGTTGAAATGTAAAGTTTCAACATATCTGCTCCATAATGATGTAGAAATTGAACATATCCATGGTTTGCAGAAACGTAGAATGCCAACATTTTTTCTGGTGGTTGGGTTGCAACTTGAACTTGTGATTCTTGCCAATAGATGACTATAAATCCAATATAAACTTTCTTCATTTTGGTCTCCACCAATTCCTGTGGAAATCATCAAGTTCACAGAGAAGCCTGATTCTATCAAAGCATAGAAAGGCCCCTACACATTACACATGTATTTTTTTAATACGAAAATATGTATTAGCAGCTTTAAGTAGGTATCAAATAACCTACCTAACCTACAAAAAACATCAAACATTAATTGTGATGACATCAACTAACTGTTTTTTACCTTGAATATTGTACGTTTCTTTTCCCTTCCTGCTAATGATCATCTTTGTTTTCCTCTTTTTCTGCCGCATCTCTGCCCCCTGACAAAGAGGTTGTTTGACTGTGTTTAAAATTGCTGAAGCTTAACTATATGTTATGATGATGTGAAAATACATTGAACTGCATTTAAACCTCTAAGAAAAGAAATGGGAATATTTTAACTTGTCATAAAAATGGTCATAACCATTCATCATCTTGCCAAAATCTCAAATAGAAACTAAACTACACTTACCGACTTTACCGACCTGTCAAATTAAAAATACGATGGAGGAGTACATAGTAACAAATCTCTGGAGACAGAAAAGTCATGTGGACTATAAATCCACTGCTTCAGTAAAATGAGACGGTTTCCTTCAATTGTTGTCCAGTCTTTAATATTTTTTTCTCCCTCTCTTTCTCTCTCTCAGTTGTAAATAGTGATTCACAGCTCGGATTCTGACCAAGCCGATGATTTTAATTTTCTGTTTTCAGAGTAATAAACACTGACATGAGAATGAGCCTCAGGCAGAGACTTCTAATGAGAAAATGGAATTAGTTTTTCAGCTGACTGATCAGAAACATTTCATACATTATAATCAAGCATTTATTTGACGTGATTTGTTTTGTGTGTGCGCGCGCATGCACGTGTACTTCATGTGTGCATCAGGGGCATGTGTGTGCACATGTAAATACATTATTCATGCTTCTGTTTGTGCTGTGCTACTGCTTGTTATTGCTACACCAAGACGCAGCCTATGACATTTTCCAACCTTTTGTACCAGAACTAGCTGGCTGACTGTCTTAGTATATGGAATTTTATAGCTCATCTTTCACAGTTGCATCCATCAAAGTCCATCTCAGGTAAACTATGCTGGTCAAATAACCAATTGCACCTGGCTCCCCTGTTACAGGGACTGGGGTGGGAGGCAGAGATGGTCAATTCACTATAATAATGGACAAAACTCTGACACTTGACAACATGTCAGAAAAACAAGGTGGACAAACAAGAAAGAGTCATTCTTTTACACATCCAAAATTATAATATGTTAATGCTACAAATTAGTATTTTATATTTGTTTCTCAAGGCTAGAGACAGAAGACCATGTAGTAATCATTAAAACCCCATTAGATTATGTCCTTGATGAAAATTCATAGGAAAAGGGTCATTGTTTGAGACCTTAAACCCAAACCGTAACTTTCATTTAGTCTGTATTCACTGATTGACCTTAAAAGCATAATTGTTTGCAGTAATAATATGCCATATTTACAAGATAGAATATAAATTATCAGGGAAAAATCCCAGAACGATAACATTTGAATTGGATTGTTGTAATAATAAATCAGCTCCACTGTTCATGAAAACATTAAGGGGGGAAAATGATTTTCCTGGTAATACTAACCAGGCCAAGGATGAATCACCATCAGTACAGTATTTTCAGTGTTCATCCTCGCACATGAGGATATCGTCTCTTCCTCACTTCCCTTTTAAATTGTTTTAATCCTGTTGCCAGAGGCCTGTACTAGAACATCATGTTCATTAGCATCTGTTTGCTGTTCCTGCAGAGTTCAAAGTGATTCCTTTCCCCCTCCTTATATGAGGATAAGAGCTTGAATTACTGCAACACTACCTCTAGTCTCCCTCGGTACCGTTTGACAAAAGTAGGGCAGCAAGAAAAACAAAGGGTAGGCAATGTCTTTATTGTCATGTTACATCACTCATTTGATCCTTTGCAAGGATGTTCTGTTGCGATCTGGTTAGTTTGATGGAGACTGAGCTCGGCTCTGTACAGAGGCGTTCAATTGACAGACAAACAAGATGCCAACTTACATGTCGACAGTACTGAGGGACATTCTGGCATGTTAATGACACGCCCATTTTGTGACACATAAAATAAACGCGTTTGATTAGTTTTGTTATCTTCATATCCTCACATGAACATGCTGATAACAGCTTTAAACATTTCTATTTGACATTTGATTACATTTTAAGTTATAATACCTAAGATGTCCATAAGATCAAACTCAAATTATGATACTATTTATGGTCTGCATTTTTTCTGCAATAGCCATTCCATGTATTTAAATTCTGTGATTATCTCTCCATATTTTAGTTTTTACTTTTAGTGGACGGGTCCGCAATTACTGCGCCAGTTTGAAAAATACATTTGAAAAACTCAACAGCAATGTCTCCTTCCAGAAATCATGACCTGGTTACTCAAGATAATCCACAGACCTTGTTGTGACCAGTTTCTTGTAGGAACTATTTTCTCTACTGAAACACACCCACCAACCGTATCACAGAAGGAAGCGTCCATCTACTGCTTGCTCACCTAGCACCACTGAGCTAAAAACGTTACAGCTCAGCCATGGAGGATGTCATTAATGTATCTCACACTGTCACAAGCTCGCCTCTCCTCCATGATTAGATGTATAATCCCTTCTGTGTGATGATTTGGTTGGTGGATGTAACTTGGTAGAAAGAAAATAGTACCTACATAAAAGTGCTTGCAACAAGGACTGTGGATTGTGTTGAGTTACCTAGTCATGATCTCTGGAAAGAGACATCGCTGTTGAGTTTGTCAAATTTATTGTTTTGGTGCTTTGAGCACCACAAGCCAAGTGCCGTCTAGTTCCATTATATTGGAGAGAAGGCAGACATCTCTATGGCAGCCGGATACCTCTAAAACTCGGCAACTCAGACCAAAACGACCTAGATTGGTTTAAAGTACTACAGGTGAGCGGAAAATGATATGTGTCCAAATTTGAGGTGTTTGCTGTACTACTGTTTAAAAGACGACTCCACCAATTTAGTGTTGCACTCCTATACCATTATCAGACTCACAATGTATTTTTTAAATGAAAATGGATGCATCAGAACCAATGACATCCCCATTTTTTATTCCCCAAATTTTTCTGTCTTGATATAAGCTGCAGCCTATCAGATTGTACAGACAGGGTGGTACTGCCTTCTGGATATTTCTGCCTGTCTCACCAGAAATGGTGCTGTGGGGTCAGCAGCAGGGCCATCAACCGGGGACCAGCGCTCATTAATGTTTCGCTCCTTTAACCCAGGTATATCTCCTGTGATAATGTTAAGAATTATTACTTAAAGATATAATTAGTCAGATCTGACCACTTAGGTGGCTAGAAGGAATGAATGGTAATAAAGTGTAACATCTGGTCTATGAGCATTGCCCAGAGACCTCTCAGAGCCCAGAGATGCACTTGATGACTCTCATCTCATTTTACGTCACATAACCTCATTTTATCAAATCTTATTTCAGATCATTCGGTCTAATCTCACTGCATCTCCCATAATTTCATCTCATCTATTCTTATGTCATTTCTCTGCAGAAGTACTATAATATTTTGCAGGTACAAGTTGCTCTCACATGCAAAAGTTGGCACAAGACTTGAGGAAAGTCATAATGGTTGAAGGTCACAATGTTGTTTGCATAGTAAAATAACACTTTCCAGAACTACATGAAATGCAAGCTTATCCCAGCAGGAAAAAAAACTGTCAAAAGAAAATGTAAACAGTAATAAATGCATGAATAGTTACTTAATGAGCTGAAATTCCATTTTGAGCTGAACTGCGGTGATGTACAGTTGTTTTTTTGTGTGCATTGAGAACAAATGGAAGTCTTGTTGGTCTAACACAGAGGCTTTAGGTGAAAATGCTGAAAGAGCAAGACTGCACATCTGGAGCAAAGAATAGCAGAACACGTGCTGAACCTGAGCCCTCTCTGCTGGCTCTCTGCTCTTCTTTCTCTCTGCTGCATGTCCTACTGTATCATGAGGCCTGCCTCCTGCATGCTTCACTGGCTCTCTGTGGACTCACTGTCCATCTGCTGTGGGGAAATGGCAGAACTTAGGAGAAAAGGCAGGTTTCTGTAGCTTCCAGGGAACGGCAAGACTGCTGATTTTTCCTTGATATTAATAAACGTTAAACACAGGGAGTGGTACTGTGAACAGCTGATGGTGACAGCTGAGAAAACTGTGATATTTGATAGAGTGTCCCCCTGGGTCTTACTGTGATGTGTGCATGCCACTACATTAATAGTTGTTTCAGTTTTCTCACAGCTGCACATCTCACCTGTTTCTTGATAGATGACACAGTATTTTCTGGACTTTGAGTCGTCAACTCTAAACACCATGCTCATACCTTCCACCTCAGCCACATACATAGCCAGCTGTAACGGATGTTTATGGAAAAGCTTATTTCCATTGCTACACTGTCCTGTCCTCTTCAAAAAAGTGACTGATCAATTATCCTGAGAAGCAATTTGGTTTCACTCACCCTCTCTCCTACAAATCCCAGTTTGGTCTTCTTTTTAATCAAGATGATGGGAAAACAACATAAAGACACTAAAATCATTATTATTTATTTTTTCAAATGAAATTATACAAGGTACAGCTCTGGTGAAATGTAATCCCATCAGCTCCTTTTACTCGTGCACTGTACTTTAGTCCTCTTTTTTTTTGCATCTTCCTGCTTTGCTGGCTGCTGCTTTATCATTGTCCATATTTCCAGATGGTTCTTGTAATCCATGGCTTGTTGTTGTAAAATAACTTAACTGTCCACACATCCAGACCTCAGCAGGACAGCCGCGCAGTTGCTCTTCCTGAACACAGGCAGCAACTCTGGTATGCAGCCACATCGATACAGCCTATAGCAGTGATCCACAGCAGGAACAGGACAGCACCTCACATTCCCACCGTCACACCAGTTCTTATTTACCATCAGCATATAGAAAAAAAGCCTCCTGGTTAATGGCACTGTTTAGGATTTTTGGTGAAACAAAGGATATGGCAGTTCCTGATAGCCCATTGGTAACTGATGCGGCATGGAGGTTGCCCAGTTGATTTCCCAACACCTGTTCAATGGCTAGCAGGATGCTCGTTTAGCTGGTGCCCATCTTCTCCATCTTTTCCTCGATGTTTACTGATGTTTACATTTGAAAAACCTCAACCTGGCTGGCTAACAGCTAACTAGCTGAAGTAGCAGAACGAGAGTTCACAGACCTGCAAGTTGTTTTCTTCATCGCGATGAGTGACCTGCAGCCACACGCCTCGATAAGCACTACAGACACTTGCAGAATAGACACATGAGCCTTAATTTAGCACAAATTTAGTGGAGCTGACTCTTCATTACATACTGTGTGTTGTCTTGCTTTTGTGTGGCAAGAGATTAGAATTGCATCTCACACCTGTTTCACCTAATCTATAATTTGGGTTTTCAGTCTCCACTTGAATTCATCCATATAGTAATTGTTATGCTTCATGTGCTTGATATTTGGCAACCTTACTCGGTGGTAACAATTTACAGTCGATTATAACTCGAGATTTTCTTCAGATCCCCCCTTGTGTGGAGGCATGTGCATGAATTACGCCATGAAACAGGATGTTTCTCCTGGCTTGGGTTATTTAAGGCTCCATTTTCTATGTAATTATGTAAAAATTGTGGCAAATTATAGCTTGATCCAATCTGACAACAGAAGCCCAAAATATAGCAGTATCATTATGTTGGTAATTTATTGAATGTGTGTATATGAATTATTCCAGATAAAATTTCAATGGGAGCAGAGTAATATTATTTCATATGTTACAGAAAACCAAATTATGGACCTTTTCATTTATTTAAGAAATACCTTTTGGGTTAATTAATTCAGCCTCTCTGCCCTTACTGGCATACTGCATTCCTGTTAAAGTGCATGGTGCTTAATGTCACAATAACATGTTTCAAACTTCTTGGCCAGACTTTTACTGAGAAAATCTAATTAAAGGCTCCACAAAGCAGATTGAACCTGAACATGTATTTTTTTGCACAATGCGTATCCGTGTATTATTTAAACATTAAATTATGTCTGGAGTGGGAAATGCCAGTACAAATCATTTTCATTAGGTCCTGACCCTGTCTCTGACTTTTTCATGAGTCTATGTTACAATCGCAGCTGGTCAAATTAGATTTACTGGGACAAGTGAAGAAAGGAAGAGAAGCACGTAATGAAAGCATAGCACATAACTTCAGAGCACAAAAGCATTCTGGCCATTCTTCCACGCATGGGTCACTGAGTCTCTAGACCCGTTCCTAATACACATTGTATTTGTGTTTACCTCATACATCCATTAAAGTATATTGGATAGCAAAACTTGAGCGAGTGAACATTTTCGCTGCAGTTGGGCACTAAAAGTAAATGTTGTGCTGCCTGAGGTGTAAACAGAGAGAGAGATGAGCACACTACATAACACCCTATTTGCAATACATTTTGCTCTGCCTGCTCTGCTTAAGGAAAGAACTTAAGGATATAGCACTGGGAGCCGTTGTGACTGAGCTGATGTCATGCCAAACAAGTCCCTCCATTTATAATAGTGTGTCTGGGTATGCTTAAATCCATTGATACATTTGTCTGTTGCCTGGCAACACAGACCATGTTTGTCAAGATTTTTAGGACCAGAGTTTATGCTCTTTAATGGTTAGAGAAGCTTAAAGCTGCAGCAATCCCACCATTAGATAGCATAGTAATAATTCAGTATAAATGCTAAATAATTAGATAGTTTACATGCTTGCTGTGTCCGGGGGTTATTCACATCATTAAGATATGCTGGTGAAATATATATTCTGCAAGGATTAAAACTCCTGAAGCACTATTAGATGCAGATCAAGAGATAGCTACACCATTACAGTGAATGAAAACTGAAAAGGTTTCAACCTCCGGGGAATGAGTGTGTTTAGTAATTATCAAAGTAAATCTGACCCTTAGATTTTGATATTTCTGTGGAACCTTTGGCCCAACGTTGGTGCTAAAAAAAGTCACTAAAATCAGTCACTTAACAATGAATATCCGCAGCAATTTTTCTATGGAAATTCAGTCTTTAGTTTTATTAGTGTGTGGGATATTTTGACCTGACTTTGGTTCTAAAGGTCAGAGTGGTCAAAAGACAAAAGATTCATAATTATCCTCTGGAGAGCATGATTATCCACACCAATTTGATTCATATTCTGGTCAGCAATCCCAAGATATTTTGACCATCAGACCAAGTGATTGTTTATCAGTTAGGAGTGGGAATTTTAGACACTTCCATACTGGAGTACTCACATTAAATTATATAGCGCTTGAGTGCTTTAAAAAAAAATAAAAATAAGAAATAGGAATGTCAACATTACCAACAGTGAAAAACAATTGCAATTTAAAATTTATTTATTTAACAGACAGGCTTCAAATAGTCTATACAACCATATATTTAAAGTTAATAAAAGAAAAATCAGCAAGCTTTCTGTTGCTGCCTTTAACATCACATTGATCAGACGTAGCCAAAAGGGCTATCTCTGAACCGCCATCCTCTCAGTTAGTACAGAGTCTGCCCGGTTAGCACAAGCTAACACAGCAGCTAATATCCAACACCAAACTGTTTTACACACCAAACAAACAAACTCACCAACATCCATGTTCACCAACACTGAACAGCTTGACTCTGTCCCGTTAATAACAATTAAGTAACATTAGCCTAGCCGCGCGTATGGTTGTGCTTGCCGTGAAGTCACCCATTAGTTTGTGGACAGAAGTTTTGAAGCCTCAAGTTCGGCATTCTGGCCATCACCATCTTGATTTTTTAGGAGCCAGAAGTGACCATTTTTGAATGAGAGACTGGAGCTGTGGAGGGCCAAGGGGTGGATCTTAAATACTATGTGTGACTTTGGGCCTTAATAAAATGTAAACCTGTGAGTTTTTCTTTTTAAATCACTCTAATCCAGTTGTCATGGATGCTGAAATAAGCTATAGAGACTAAAACTGTACCAGGCTGTAAACATGTATATTTCAGCTGTAAAGTTGGGCATTTTAACACAGGGGTTTATGATGATTTACTCTGTTTTGGAGCCATCCTCGAGTGGCCTTCAGAGGAACTGCAGTTTTTGGCTTCATTTTTCAGCCTTGGAGGTTGCCGCTTCCTACCAAGCAACCTCCAATCCCCGCGATGGGATACACAAAAACAAAGTGATTCAGAATAAATAAATAGCAGCATGTTGATTGTCATCCCAAACAAATAAGCTCAGACACCACAAAAGATAAAGAGCAGATTAATAAGCCTCTACGCTAACAGCAGTACTATAGAGGCTCATTAATCTGCTTTTTATCTTTTGTTGCAACCACAACAATAACTGTGTGGCGCAGAATGGTACTTTATCATCAGCCTGTTGAAGGGCTTTAACCACAAAAGCCATGGCTTGGCGTTTACAGCCAAGCACAGACACTATACAGTATATCTCACCTGGGATCGCAGCTCCCACATAACCAGTGTTACAGCAGCAAAACAGAGGGCCACTGAACCCTCTGGTAATTCTGTCCTGCATACAGATCCTGTACATCCTGTACATACGATACTGTGTTTACAGTGTTCCAACCATATTGTCCCTTTTTTGCACCTGTTCAAGACACAACAAAAATATCACTTGTGGTGTTCCCGGAGTTGGACAAAAGTGAAACTGTGACCCTGTTTGAGACAAAAGTAGGTTTTTTTGGCTGCTGTGCACCATAATGTTCTGCAGAAAAGAACTCATTTCATTCACATAGCAATCCAATCTATTTTGCATTTGTAATTGTATTACCCCAAGACATTTCCCCAAAACACGATTGCTAATGCAAAGTAGTTGCAAATGCATGTACAGTAATTTTTAGGAGATGTGTGTGTGGAGATACAAGTGTAACAATTAGACAATGGACTTATTTACAGAAGCAGAGCAATTGTATGGGAGAACTTGTATCATTTTTTATTATTTACTGTGTGAGAAAGTGCTGTAGGGCAAATTGATACAAGGAAACTACTATAGGAGCAAGAGAGAATGCTTTATATAATTTATAAATGCTACAGGAACCTGCAAAACAAGCATTGTTTCAGAGCTGACATTTTTCTAGTACAAACATCACAAAAAAGAATAACACAATTTCTTATTTTATATTCTCATTACACATAGCAACACTGAGAACTGATAAATCCCTTAGTAGCAACACAAAGAGCATTTGTTTCTGTACTCCTTATTACTTTGAAACCCTTTCAAACAGCACAATTCAACATAGCTGCTCGACTTCACCTGCTTTCAAAACACAGTCATGTTGTTTCCAGCCCGTCTCCTTCACTACTGAGGAGAAAGTGATTGAATTTTGTCTTCCTAACAGAGGCAGGCTGGACTGAATAAAGATCTGCGGTGCTCGAGGTTATAGCACTGGTGAATGACGCCCCATAATGGCACTTAAAAGAGAAACTTGCATCATTAATCATCCCTTCCTTTCATACCCTTGACACGTGAGACAAGGAAATCCATGTCTATCTGAGCACAGACAATAAATATGAATGCTTCCCAGATTAGTCCCCACAGAACAGAATGGATACTCTTTAAGGGCACATTTTCCAGTCATCACTCAACTGACTAAAATGAGCCAATTATTTCTTATACAACAGCATGCCAATTAGAGAAATGTCTGCTCTGCTCCATTCATGATATTGCCATGTGGCTTGTTTCAGGTGCTGCCTGCCAGACAACATCTTTTTCACTCCAAAACCATTTACACAAGATTTGGAGAGTGGCAGCATGGTCTATCATTGTTTGACACCAGCGGCCTGTTCAAGGCCATTTGAGCCTGCTTCGTGTTTGAACTGAGCTGCAGCACACTGGATAAAGATGTGTACAGTAGGATTGTATTTAAATATGTATTATTTCACAAATGGACCAAGTAGTGAAGACCATTTGATATGAACTAAAGCTAAGCCTTACATTTTTGAAATAATGATAAGAGGGACTGATTTCATTATAATTTGTTTTCGTAATTAATTTGTAATATCTCTGCCTGTGTGTTTTTTTTTCCAGAAAGGGTTTCACAGTAATTAACTAGCAATATTTATTCAGATTTTTGTCTTACAAGAATATTTGACAAGATAACAAGACTTTATGCTGTTCTTTTTGGCTACAAATGAACACCTCCTCAACATGAAATGGGGTAGTTGCTATAATCAAGTCAAGCCACTTATATTAACTATTTATCAAATCATAACTATTGTCTTATAGCTCAATAATAATGACTTTTTTTTTTTTTGTCTCAGCTATGTTCTAAAATTTTACGTTCAATTGTGACATTTGCAGTTTACCACACAAGTGTTCACTTAACCTATTCACATTGTTATATAATAAAGTGCTAACATGTTTTAAAGGTTGGCTTCTCTGGGTTTTCGCAAATGGAAATGCCCACTCAGCCATTAGCGAAAAGCAAAGCATGTTAGAGCGCTGATAATCGTAATAATATTAATAGTAATAATTTAAAGGGATAGGTTACATTTTTAAAAATAGGTTTGAGGATGAGGTACTTATCCAGTCAGTTTATTTCATACAGTTGGCATTTGGCACAGCTAAGGAATGTACCACTGTGGATAGAGGCATATTTTAGCCACCTAAAAAAAGGACCACTGAAAAAACTCAGTATCACTATGTCTATGCTATATTTGGAGTATTTCATATGCCTTACCTTGCCGCTAGTCAGCCCTTTCCATCTGGGAAATGGAGCCATTCTTCAAAGCCTCCAGACTTCTTTGACATAAACAGTAATTTTACCTCACAGGGAGTTGCTGGTCTACTGTTGCCTTGATCAGTTAGTCAGTTAGTTTGTGTTATGGTGTGACTTTTCGGATCTGAACTAATGTGGCAACCACTTCAGTGCATTGCTTAGCTTCTGTTCTGGTTCTGGGGATACAAGTATAGAGGTTACAGGGGATCATACACAATTCTCAAAGAGGACTTGGCTCTGTCACAAAGAGTCATATTAGGCAGGTTATATGATGCAACATCATCACGCAGGAACCTACATCAGGTCACGTAGAGAAATGTTTTTATGAGGGCTTAAAAAAATTGCATTTGACGCTAAAACTATGCCATCCTGCTTTGACCAAAATTTGAAAGTTCAAATTTGAATTCATAGGAACACAACTGAAAAGCTACAGAATGATTTTTTTTAGAATAATAATAGAGGACCAACTTTTTATGTAGTTAAAGGCAGTCTCCATGAATTACCATCAGTTAGCTAGAATAAGCTACCAGCCTACATACCAGAGAATATGCTGATGTGCTTTGTGTTAGTTAAAGTACTCATCTTTTGACAACAGATGTTTGTAAACACCAGGTTGTCTGTCTAGACAATGTAAACATTGTAGTACAATGTAGTTTTTAAAGTTTTGCTTTGGCTTGCCCGTCACCTCTGTGGAAAAATTCTCTGTGTGATACCTGTGTGTTTTAATAATGGCCATGTTCAGGCAGGTCTGTGGCTGTGCATCACACAAAAAGTGTCTTCCCCCACTTTTTGCACTGGTTCTTTATCTGAACCATCACATCAAAAATACATTATTTCATATTAGTTAACCACCCCCCCAGAAACTTTCTGCATGTACTTGTTGATATCATCATAAATTTCCACTGAGGCGATGGCAATGCCAGTCGTTTACTGGAAAGAGGACTGAAAGTGAAATATAGTAACTGTAGAAAATACATCAATCGCATTTCAAAACAATGGTGTATTTTATGTGCCACTCCAGAATTCATAAAGCAGCAGCTGCTGAATGTTGTGACTTGGGCATAATTATTCAAGACCATTTTTTTTATATCTTTACCTCTCATGTAGACACAACTACAGACATCTTTTACTCCTTTTTGTTCTGAAGCTGGACACTGAAAAGCAGCTCAGCTTGACTGGGTACTTTTTGTCAGAGAGGTTCCATTGTTTCATTTCTATAAAACGCTGCTCAATCGTTTTCTCTAATTAACATTTGCTTCACAAAGACTTATGCAAATATATGTTCTGATTGAAATGAATGCTAAGAGTCAGCTCACTACATGTTATGTAGAGATCCGATCAGATTGTATCTAGAAGAATACATGTGTTTGAGGACTACTGTACAGTATATAAACAAATTTTTTAGGGCTCTGCCAGACAATATGTTTCCCATTTCCATGCAGCTTTTTTAGAAGATGTGGAGAGAAAAGCCAGGGGAGAGTGCTCTATCACACCCATGGTAAGAAAAGAAGGACCTAAAAGTGTCTGTTTTATTCTAACTGAATCTATTTTGTAGATTTCCATTCACTTCGATGAATGCACTGAAGCAGTGCCCCGGCTGGCCCCCAGGTTGTACACACTTTTCGCCTGAGAATTTGTTTTGCTCTGCTAGAGAAACAGTAAGGTTTTAAAAATGGTAATGTCAGCAGGTCAGGTATGTCAGTCACTTTCAAAGCTTTGAAATTCCATGGCTCATATCCATCCAACCAAGGGCACACATATATTTAAATTTTACAGTCTATCTTAAACCCAGAGAATAGGATTAAAAAATGTGGCAATAGTATAACAGCGTTTAGAAAGTTTAAAAAAACAACCCTGAAAAAAAGCAGGACTGTCCTCACCAGAAAACACAATAGCATTAGTTGTTTCTTAGTCCTCTCAATGACCCTTAACATTTTTCAGATTAGCAATAATTTATGTCCACAGAGGAAAATTTTTTCTTTTTGTTGAAAAAACATGCTTGTGTTCAGTTAGTTACATTTTGAATGCTGACCTCGGAGGGCTCAGAGGGCAGGAAAGGAAGCTATTGTATCTAATATGCATTGTAACACTATCTTTTATTCAACCCTCCACTGATAGAGTATAAACGACCTCACAAAAGACCTGTGGCTTGCAGACTGTTATAAAGGAGTCTATGGTGAAATTCCATCCTTTGTATAGACTATGTGAACTTGTCTTTAGTGCCTGAGCTTATAACCTTGCTAATTGTAAAGCTTGCTACCAGTTCACACCAGCAATTAAAGTGGCATAAATCAGATGTGATAGAAACAATCTTGGCAGGCTCGACTGCTCGCTAGCGTGTTGGCTATTTGTTTGCCAACTCCTAACCCCACTTGTAGTCACAATGTCACCAAGCCTATAGCACTGCCTGTTTTGCAAAGACATGCAGATAAACATCACTGTGCAACTCACTGGTGTGATGGGTGTATTCAGATTTGCATTAGCAGAGCTTCAAAAAAAGCAGCCACCTCAGTCATTTTGCATTCTTTTGGTTATGTGTGTGTTGACCAGGTCTCCAAGAACATTGGTTCACCTTTATCAGTAGCCACAGAAAAAAACCTCCCCAAAAAGCATGTTCTCTTGTAAAACGTTGTAAAACTGACATTTGTAAAACTGATTATAAAAGATACAACCGTAAAACTGTTGACAGGAAACCTCTAAGTATTATGAATTTTTGATCCATTGAGGTTTTTATTTGATCATTAGATCGCTGATCATATTCATTGATCATTGGTTTAACCTGATGAAGGTTAACATTATTTATTGAATAAAGTTTTTTTTCAAGTTATTGGACAGTGTGCAGGATTTCTCTCTTTTTTCAAATTCCTTGGCTGTTTTCCTTCTACGTACTCTGTCCACAAATTTTTTGATGGTGTGCATAAGCCTCCACATTCAAACATACTTCGATCTGGAACAAAAAGTTATTTAAGAATCCCCGGCATCATCACATTGTAAAATCTTTGAGCCAAGTGGTAACTCGCAGGCTGGGTCAGCACAGTGTTGTACTAGAGAGTATATGCGGTATATAGGATATGTTTTTTGGGTTGTTCACAGTATACCCAACTATTAACCAAAAAGCCACTGGAATATAAAGGAGAGTTTGCACAATTACCCCTTGGTATCTACCCACCTACCTAGTAGTTTACCTAATTAATCAACTACTACACCATTGGACCAGCGGGAGATACTGCGCATGTTCAGTGAGCCGCATACCGACATATTAAACCCGGAAACTTTTTTGGCATAGGCAAGCAATTCCATTGGAATGAAATGATGCTATCTTGGCATGCGGTATCTAGTATCTATCTAGTATGTTTTTTGTAAAATATATGATCTTGATGTAGTGGACTCTGTACAATGGCACATTTCTGAAAGATTACATTGTAACGTGATTAGTGTAATTCCACTGTTTACTGTGCCTCTGGATTGTTTATCATGAAGTATCAGAAAATATGGCCATTTGTGCTGCGGAACAGTGAAAATTCCCCTTGAAATGACAGTTGAATTGAGGAATTTCTCAGCATGCTAAGAGTGAACAGAAGTAGCAGATTCAGTCTTACCCTGATGAGGAACAGTCGGAGCTCGAGGCTGCAGCAGCACTCTTGGGATATTTTCAACAGCATTTAGGCATCTGCTTGTTCAACCAGCAGCTCAGTTCAGTGTGATAAGCAGGTTTTCTCTCCGTGTTGGCTTTTAAAAACAAACTCTGTGATTTCTACCTTTCCATAGAACAATCATTATGGACTCAGTATTTACCGTTTTGAGTCTCCCTTTGAAATTCACGCTTCTGAGGACATGACCGACAGCCCAAAAGTGAAAGCGAATACATGTTTATTGTGGATTTGACAGATATAGATAAACAGAACAGATTATTTGTTTTGCGTTTTGTTAGAATAAATCACAAGTGTTAAAACCACCTGACCTTCAAATAAGGGCGAAGTCTGTTAACTGGCATTGCACAAAACAAACCATCAAAAGAAGAGAGACCCACAGCCACTTCGACAATGCAGTCGCCTAACGACGCCTGTGAAGAATGGGATTCTAATGATGTGATCTCTGTGAGCGTTGAGCGGAGGGCAAACAAAGGGATGAAAGGTTTTCCCTGTAAGACCTGTAACTGATGCCATGTTAGGAACCATCTGCCTCATACTTGTCCGGGCTGTCATCTCTGATTCTTATCCAGCGTAACTCAACACAACTGGAGCCAGCTCTGAGACACACTGCTGCAGGCTGTCCTGCTGACTGGTCAGACCTACAAACTACTTAAGAGAGATGGGGAGAAAAAGGGACACCTGCTGAATTAAATAAGCTGAATGCTTGTTGAGCTTATGTGTCTGGGATAATATTTTTGTTATAGTTTTTATTTTTTATCCTGCTATTGTTTCTGTCACAGCTAAGCCAATATTCTAATGTTTCCTGTCATTTTCTTTAATAATTTACAGAAAAATACCACATAGGGTGGGTGGAAGGTGTTGGGGTCAAACACACTCCAGACTTTAACCCAGGAGATGGCTGCTCTGTGTGACACCAAACGTCAACTTAGTTATTTGAGTAATAACATAGCATAGTCTAGCATGCTATGTTAGTAACGTATGACATTACTTTATGTTAGTAACAAAAAACACACTAATTTTTGCCCAAACCATCATTAAAAAAAATAAAAATAAATTATATATATATAATAATATATATATATATATATATATATATATATATATATATAATAATAATAATAATAATAATAATAATAATAATAATTATTATTATTATTATTATTATTATTATTATTATTATTATTATTATTATTATTATTATTATTATTTATTTTTTTTTTTTTTAAATTAATAAACCCCTCAGTTCCTTTTGCTGCTTAAACCTAAGGAAGTAACATATAAATAAAGTAAACCTATGTTGGAAGTTTGTTTTGATTGAAGATGCTGTATGCATTTTGTAAGTGGAAAATGCACATTTTCTATGAAACCATATGTTGATTTTCGCAGGACAGTACATGAAACAAGTATAAACTGACACTCCGTCCCTGAGCGTCCAAAACTGATGCTGGAGGGGTACATAGAGCATCACAGTTTGATGTACCCCTTGTGCGTCAGTTTTGGACGTTCAGGGAAGTTGTGCTTGTTGCAAGAATTTTGTTTTTCTTTGTTGTTTTTTTACAAAATACACAATGATTTGGCTCAAAATAAGTAGCCTATGGTGGTTACAAATGTCATGTAACGTTACGTGACCTACATCATGTGACATCCGTCACTAGCATAGCATGCTACACATACTAGCTCACTGGGTCATCTAAACTGTTCCATTTCCTTTTAGTTTTAGTTTAGATGCCCGCCGGGTGAAAGTCTGGAGTTTCTTTGACCCTTCCACCAACCCTCCTGCCCTCCCTTTATGGACTTTCTTGCTCTAATACACGGTCTGGTGCGTATCATAATGCCGTGAAAGTCGCCTTTGTGAGTCAGTCATTGACGCCAAGATCACTGATGGTGGTATTTGATGAGGTGGGCATCAGAACAGGCTGATCAGACACAGTCAGCTAGCGAACATGAGCATGTAGCAGATAAAGAGCCAAGTATTTTCTTCCTGAGGTGGTACAGAGCAAATCAGAGCTCAGAGGTCCCGCATGAAAGTCTGGTTTTTTTTTTTTTTTTTGGACAAATCAGTTGTCCCTCCTGTCCTATAGGGAACTTGTTACAGGCAGCGTATTAACCCGACGCCATCTAGCGGCATATCATGTTGGATGCGACAGGTTCCATCCGACAACATTCTCGACTAATGCTGCCCGCCTGGCCCCGTATCATGCTGCCACAGCAGGTGCTGTCTGGCTGTGTGACGGCATATAATTACATCGCGAATAGTTCTGTCCAAGTGTCCAATAAGAACGAGTTTGTAACCCTAACGTTCACTGGGACTGAAACACCAATAAGGCAGATTTTATTGGGTGCTGTATAGAGTGGAAAAACGAGTCCATATGAGCTGGTTATAACTGGAAAAGCAAAACCCTTACATATAATTTTATGAAAATAGCCCTCAGATCATTTGTGTTAATAAACACTTGCCTTGACTGAAACGCTACTAAGCATGATGAGTTCACCCACTGTGCTCTAATTCAGGCAAGGTAAGCTGGGTAATTATGTTATAAATGGCTTGCTTACAATCAAATTAGTTCTTTTGGCACATGCATGTTCCTTACAGTAATTAGTCCCAAACCCACACATGGAAAGACAAAATGGCTGTTATAATAACTTGTGTTTTGTAAGGCCATCCCCTAACCTGCCGTGGCACAGTGTAGCAGGCGTCATGCATTGTACATGCATGACATGATAAGGGATTCAACAGACTTCCACCTGCCACGATCTGTTGTCTTTTCTGTCTTGATGGTTGTTTGTGAAGCTAAACAAGACGAGGTCGCTTACATGACTGAGCTCCAGCCCCTGGAGACAAAGAGGCAGCGGTGATTCAGAGCTCTATCTTTTTTTTTTTTTACTCCATATATGTGTGCATGTAACACTGCAGTACAGTAAAACAAATCTTTTTTTGAATGTTCACAAAGAATGAGGCCTATGCTGGGATGTTTCCAAAAATGAGTACACAAGTAGGTGAACATACAGTTAAAAATAAAACATAACTCTATTCTACCGCTGCAGTAATTGCACAAGAGAATCAGAGGAAATCTTCATAATAAGGTTAAAAAAAAAATCCTGCTCTTCACCGTGTTATTTACTGCAGACAGATTAAAAACTAGAAACTAGATTTTCATCATCAGCCCCAGATGAATACTGAGAAGGAATTTCACAAGTTTGTAAAAAGCTTATTTCTTGCTGCATTTGGACACACGTTTACAAGCAATTAATTTATTCATGTTTTTTTCACACCGCACCATCTGCGCCTTTGAGAGCTGATGATCAGCAACATCGTTACAACTTCATCTGCTATTATTTACCATCTCATCGACAACCTGTAATTCTGAAGGCATAAAAGTGTTTTTTAAAAAGTACTCGACGGTCTGAGGAGCACAAAATTCTCATTAGTACTTACAAAGTCTCATTTTTGTGCTGCACTTCTGGTTGACCTGGTTCACCACGCAGCCAGAGCCATATCGCTGCGCAGCATCTCAGCGGACTAACACTAACAATAAAGCATTGTCTCCATGCCAAATTGCTCATTAGCAGCAAAAATACAAATATTTCCCTCAGAAAAAAAACATTTGGCGCTATACAAAATGCAGGATTATTTTTCCCCTTGCATTCATTTTTTCCAAAGTACACAACTGCATATTGTTATGGAGATGAAGCTTAGAAGTGATGCCCTGAAGCCAGTGTGAGGCAATTTAATGTAAGCCCTCCAGTGTGTGATTTATTTTAACAGGAAGAAGCTATTTTGAACAAAAAATGTTACCAGAGTCACAACAGCTGAGCTTTGTGTGTTTGATTTGTTTTGATGGCCTCTGGTCTGATAACATTTGCTTTGAAAACAGTTGTGGGGGAGGGGAGAGACAGACTGAGATCTCTGTTGGGTGAAATAATCTGGAAAAAAAGTTATACTCCCCGTAACTCCACCACATTTTACCTCCTGATCACCATGTTGAATGTCTCTGCATCTGAGCAGCCTGTCAGCTAACTTCCCTTTTTCTTATCTTGTGTGTGTGTGTCCCTTTTTTATCATTCTGTGTCCACTCTCTAAATCGGGACGTTTTTTTTTTGCAGGTGCATGAACGCAGCGCAGGCATAACTCTTCATAAATACTTTTTTAGCTGCAGTTTGAGGAGTTTGAGTCTCAGGGTTGATAATCTTTTTGTTGATCTGGTCAAAGCCATCAGATCTATGAATGAGAGCAGCTGCTTCTGCCAATGGAGTCTAAACAAACTTTCAGAGCTAGCGCAATCAATGGTTAAGTTTCACTTTGAATGCACCTGGTATTCTGCTGCTCCGTCTAAGCCCAGAGGACGCTCTACGCCCTGAGAGGTGCAATGAACAACCAAACGCCTATATATTCTAATAGTGCTCCTAATGAACAGTCCAGCTAATATAAAATTACTATGTGGTGACATATGCTTTAATTGTGGCAGACCCACAAATAAATGCATGTGTTTGCAACCCTGGTTATTGTTTGTTAGCTAAGTTGTTTATTGGTTAATTTTGTTGATTCTTCCTGCCCTACCCCATCCACCCCAATCTGGAGACCCTGTCATGCAATTGTATTGCTCTCAGTGGACAGTAAACTAAACAAAATACTATGCACTTTAAGGGGTTCTTCATGTCCCTGCAATCATGCACTTTATAGATGTTTTTTACAGACGCTTCTAACTTTAATCTACTTGTTTTTATTCTGCTGTTTATTAAAGACTTGCACTGACTTGCACTGTTTTATTCTTTCAAGGGCAAGGTAACTTTCTGTTTCTTTATGTTTGAAGTGCATAATGAAAATGACAAATAAAGGTGGCTCTTCCTCCCGTTAGTAATAAATAAAAAAAATATAAAAGATAGTAATAATAAAAGTGATGGGGAGGGGGGTTCCATACCTTACCTAATGTGTTTGGTCCAGCACTGTCATGAGTCTATAACAGCCACTATTCTCCAGATAGTGCAAACACGCTCCTGGAAGTCACCTAAACCACGTCTCTCTCTTTCAACCCTGCTTTACTTGGTAGTGAGAGATAAGTAAATACTAAACTGGCAGGTTTTTTTTCTTCTTGATGATCACACCGTGGCCTTGGTCACAGTCAAAGTCTGTGAACCATCTAAGCAGTTTGCCATTCATCACTAATGCTTTCAATCATTGAGTGCAGCTGAAAACAATCCCCTCTGTGAGGAGTATTGGGTAAGTGGATGCATTGTTGATTACCTGTAACCACTCATAATACAAAGGCACAGCTGTTTACTCTCAGTTGTGCCCATGGAGACATTATTCTCTCCCCAGGAAAAAGAGATGGGTGATCAAAAATGAATAGAAAATGCCTCACGCAGCACATCAAAATAGCATTTTGGCCATTTCAGAGAAATGACTTATTCAAGTTTATCTCCCGTGATTTCTGCTATAGGCAAAATGCAGTTTTCATTGAAAAAAAGTAACATTTTCTGTTTTCATTTGCATTGTCATTCCTCTTCATTTTCTCTACAATCTTTCATGTGTGTTAAAACAACAGTCTGAGGATGAGCCGAGCACAGTTGCTGCATAGCCTGAAGCCGCAGGTTAAGAATTAACTTTCCCAAAAGAGTGTTTGATAGTGTTCTTCATGGTTGTTTTGCTTGTGGAGAGATTCATTTTCCCCATGCAGCATTCAAACATGAGTAACTGTCCTCTCTGGGGAGCTGATGTTTATCCTTGGATCTCAAATTCCAACCTTCCCAAACAGGGCATGACTGACCTGGAAGAGTACAGATGCCTTCTTTATTCTGAAACTCCAATCTCTCAGGACGGGGCCGAAGCAGCCGAAGAGATGTTTATTTTTTTTCTTTCAAGGGAGGTGCTGGAGATGCTGTTTGCATTTTAACAGCATGCCTGCTTTATCCGTTATACTGTATCCAATTCACTTTAATTGATTTTTTTTCTTCCCCTCTAAATCAGTAGATGGCTTTGTAATAAAAATGGTCATGTGCTTGGCAGAATGCCTAATTTATCTCTTTTGTATGTGTGTGCTTGTGTTTAAAAGGGAAACATATTAAAAGAGAAAGACAAGAAAAGCAGGAGGGGGCATTGTTCTGTTAAAATACTTCTCTATAGCTCAACCTGCTGCTTAATTCCACTCATTTAACATACATATAACTGTAACTGTGAATGGGATGTGGACTCAGCTCCTCAGTCATTGTCAGAGGCTGTGTGGTTTATAGAGTGAAATTTGTCACTGTACTCCACAGTGCTTTGGGACAAACACAAAGATCCCCCTTAGGGAGGAGAACAAAGGGGCAGGTGCAACTTCCTTCTCTCATTCACTTCTGTGTAAAACTGACACTGTGCCAGCCGCAAATATATGAGCTCTAATACACGCATCAGGGTGCCAGCTTGTGTTTCATCAGTTTGTGCAGCAAGATAGAGCTCTATTTCGCAGACAAAGCCGTCCTGAATACAGCGTGCTAATAATGCAAGCACGATGCTTACAACTTTCCACATTAACATGCCAGAGAGCAGCAAAAAGTATATTTTGAATGACTTGCTGACTCCAATCCACTGAGGTGAGTCATTATTCAGCATTTTTGACACTCAAGTTAACCAACCTGCTGCCTCGTCTGAGATGCTTTATATAGATATAGCTGATACTAGAAGATGTTATGTTGTTTATTGGCCATCTTGACAGCGCTTTCTGAGCTGCTTAGTTTTGAAATTTTGTTTAAGAAGTGAGGATATGTTTTTGTTGTTTTTTTCTACCTTGTTTTCTGAATTCTAGTTTTCTGGTTTAAGAAACAGTTGAGCAATCAGAGATTTACAGATAGTATAATGAGGAGGTCTTCCTCCTTGCTAGCTAGCAACATCTATGACTGTAGCTTCCATGTCAACTGACAATAGTGTTTGTGTAATGGATATGTGCTCCCCCAAAACTGACATCATAGGTCATAGTAGTTTGGCCATAGTTGTAGGCGACGACCTTTAGTAGCCATACTAATTATGATGGCAAAGGAGGAAATCAGGTGACGTAGTATAAAGAGCAACAAAGTCCATGTGGCCAGATGGTTGGGGTGTAAGGATAAGGTCCACAGGAACTGTGCTGGGCTTTGAAGCCAATTTTTGTGGTGGACAAACACAGTAATTACAACTTCTGAGTCCGTTACCTGATGCCATTGGGCCCAAAAAGACCTGTTTTCCGTTGACACCCCTAAATCAGTGAGTATAACTGTTTGAGCGTCACAACCACTGGGAAATGTTCAGTTGCTGAACTATCAGAATGTGATCCATTCGGTCTGATACCATTTTGAAGGTCTAGAAGAGCTGCACAGTTAAATTATTTTATCCCTTTTTAAGTTTACAGAGCACTAAACCAGAAGCTGTCGGCGTGGCAAGCAGACATCTTTACTGTTCTTTCTCTAAGAGCCCTGTGATGCGGAAGCAGTGATTATTATTTCTGTAATTTTATGCGCAGTAGTTGAGAGTTTTGGACTTCATGGAAAATTCACTGCACAACTTTCGAAGGAATAAACAGGGACCCACCTCCAATGCTGTATCAGTTTCTCTTTATACATCCATGGGATGGATGGGTAAAAAAACACAGGACTTTGACCAGAAGATCACTGTTCACGTCCCATATTATACTAAATCTCAGCACTGAGTTATTTTTACTAACGGCTTAACGTCATGTTGTCACGTAAGGTGAGTTACGTTACATAACAAATGTACTTGGTTATGGTTGTAATTATTGCAACCCAACCCTAACCTAACTGTCGGGGTGCTAATTTAGGGCAGTAGGGACAAAAGACCTCTGTGGTTGTATGGATTAGAGACCTTGTTGAAATATTTTATGGTAAAAGAAAACAAAATCTAACTAAAATAAGACAAAGACTAACAACTTTAGTGAGACAAAATGAATGAAAATGATAAAGAATGAAGTGTTCTCATCAGGTTATAGTTGTCATTGCTGATGACCTAAAGCTGCATACAAATTATTTATAGCCTATAACTTAATCCATCTTCATTTAGCTGTTTACTTTTAATGAGAGTGTGATTTCCTATCATAGGAAGTGTTTAAGTATCAGACAGCAAGGGCACCTAATGAGAAAAATAAAAGTATGTGTTTTCTTTGACAGTCCATAATTTGTTTTCTGTCAAGAGTTGGTCGAGTCCTGGGAATTATGGGCTATTATTGTTGCGAGGAGACATACTCCTTTAAGATCCAGGGTCCAAACTTACTCAGTCACACATACCAGCTGTCTTGTCATATTTTATTTCTTGCCCCTGGGTGATAGATGATTTCTGACTTCGCTAAGCCGACTCTAAGTCTTTGCACCCTCA